>NW_020798750.1:0-143928 GCF_003344945.1 Aspergillus welwitschiae | reverse complement strand
TAAACTACCAGTTAATAATATTAATAATAATACAGAACTTAGCACAAGTATGTGCCGAGAGCATTTTGGCATTATCCCCAAGGTTTATTTTGGGACTGCAAGAAAGAGAATAATTCGATATTTGCAATGGTTTTATCTCTATCAGTAATCTGTTAAGTGTCATTGTCGTAATTGACAAAGGCTCCCAGTCACAACATATGCGCCGTCCTGTTAAAACACCAACGCTGCTTTTCACAATTTGATAAATATCTTTCTATAACCATCTTTTATAGGGTGTTCGAGCGCTCTACAGGCAGAAGAAACGAAGGCAAAGAATGGAGCAAAATCAGTGTTGTATTACTATCTAGGAACGCGCAGCGGAACGAGCGCGAAGAGGTGCTTGGTGGGCGGCATGACCGCGGCCACGTGACGGAGCCTACAGTGATACTGCCTCAACATAGGGCCCTGGGGGGGTGGGTGACGAGGATAATACAAATATAGTTCTTGATAAATCATGGTTTATGAACGCAATCCAGAGTTGTGATTGAAGTATTGACAGTTCTTAAGCATTAGTGATCATATAAACGTGGCATATAATAACCCGGTTACAATAATAACCATTAAGTTTATTACCCCTTTTTACATGGATATATATGTGTGACTATCTCATACCTATGTTATTTTCGGGGAATATATAATTAAATTCTGTATAGTAATCCAATATTTCCATATTTTTTTAAAATAATATATATATCGTTCACGTATGATATTTAACTGGCTACAACTTCCCAACAACTTACGCCAGCGGTCTCCTATGTCTCGAAATTTACTGCTAACCAAGAAGACAAGCTTTGTTCATATGCAAGATAACAAGATGCATCGTCTTACTTCTGGTGCCTTTAGAAAGTTCACTTATATCGAGAATTACGCAATGTCAAGCATGTCATATTTTAGGCGTTCCTCTGTATTCTGGAAAAAGGGCTGATGTTGGCTTGCGATACTTGCTGCAAGTGCTTTTCTGCCGACTAACGACTTCACCCCCAACAAGTGGGACTACCATGGCAGAAGGCAGAGAGAAATATTGTCGTTGTTGGCGTTAAATGAACGTGCTGCTCCGCAGTAGCCGCCTCGGTCCACCAGTACACATGGAGTGGGGCTTGAATGAAGAATTCAGTAAGTCGAATGTAAATCGGGTAACATTCACGAAGCTAAATGTACAAATGAACCGATGTTAATTTCCATGTGTCTGAATCACCACTTCAGTCGTTTTCATTATGCCGGTCTCAGTCCGATGCAGCCTCTGCTCATCACTTTCTCTCCAATTCCCGGATTCGCCGTCGGAACTTCCCGCAGCTGTGACATCGTAGACAGTTGGTGGTACTCGGGGCATTGACTTCATGGCAATGTCGGTGCTGCGCTGGACATAATATCCCTGGGTGTCGTAGCGGTAGGCAGAGGCATTGCGGCGCCCCGTGGTCAGGCTGCGGGTCCCATCGAGGACCGATTTCAGTAAAGGCTTGAGACTAGGGAGGCAAGCGGCGAGTATAGCGACATTTAGCTCGGCACTGGAGATGGCAAGGGAGTCAGTTTTCCTTCTCTTTAGATTCTGAGCTTCAGGGTACCCACCAATTCCAAATCATGAAAGTGTCGTGTCTTCGATGGTTAGCTTTAAAAAATCGCACTCTTTGTCGGGTAGTGTAGCACATATCCTTACCGATACATGTTTTGCTCCTTAAGTACGTTGACCTGTGAAACGATCTTGACAATTCCAGCGACGCAGGCCCTAGTCGACGATCAGTAAAAATAATTCGGAAGAACTGTAGAGCTGACTGACAGATATCCCAGACTCAACACTCCTATTAGTGAGAACTTGGTTCGCCAGTTGACCTGAATCCCAATGAAAAGGGGAATTGGCAAAGTTGCAAAGATGACATCGGTGACAAGGTTGGTAACTAATCAAGTGATGGAATGGTGTGATTAGAGAAGTGGTATGAAATATATGGAAGCGTCATGTCAAACTTACTGCTATTCCAAAGGCCGATAGCTGTATATGTATCACTGTCAAAACAGCGGGCATGAGGCCGCAAGCTTGTATCCCACGCTGCTGCCACGGGAATGCATTGCAGAATGAGTGTAAGACCACAGGCGATGGTAAATGCCACCAGAAAAGCTGCCGTTTATTAGATATCTGTCATACAGAACAAAGTCTTGAGCGTTGATTCAGGTGCACCCACTGATCGATCCAACTAGGGCCTTGCTTAGGAGACTTGACGAGAAACGTCGCAAGAATACAGCCAAAGAAATTTTCACAAGACTAAGCCCGACCATGACAATAAGTGAGTGATAGTAAACCAGCTTAGACAAGACTTGCTCATCTTCATCGGTGATGTCTTTGCTAAAGCGACCCACACCATGCTGAGCTTCCAGCACAAAACAGACTAGGACACCAACGGCACACAGCTATTTTACCTGCAATTAGGAAGCACTCCCATGAGCGATGAAATAGAACAAATGACTCACCCACGCTACGGTAATGATGTATTCTTCTGCATTGAATCGTCGAAGAAGATATCCTCGCACATAGCATCGGAGCCACAGTACCAATGTTGACAGCCCAGTTAATGTACCAACTGCCGCGAGAATTCCAGGGGCATTCGAGCCACCTGACTCATCACGAAGCCAAAGTAATTGCCGTGGATCACCGGCTCTGCCGGGAAGGGGAGTCATGCTGGCCGCGAACTGCTGGCCCTGTCACGGAGGACGGACAGAAGCTCGACGCATCCATGTCCCCGTGTCGGGGATGCCTTGCAGCGCCCTTTTCTACTTTCAACCGATCTGTCATCACTGCACAAGACTGTGGAAGCCCCCAAAGGCCGCCTTGGCACCTGCAGAGATAGCGCCCGGGTCTCGAAGGATGCTTCGGTTCCTGGGAGTCTATTACAAATGGATACCCCTAGCATTCCGGATGAAGAGGACGACATCCCACCAGTCGTATCAGCGCCGAGTTTCGGGCGGAAGGTAATAGATTAATTGGACTAAACGTCAAGATTTATAAGTCAAAATGGAACCACACTACGGAATCTCTAGGCGACTAGCAGGGTTGTCGCGGGATTTAGTGTCATCGAAGAGGGTTTGGGTGCTGACGAAGTAAGCGATAATCTCCGGGATTCTGCACACGGCACAGTAGCACAATCAGGATATTTATTCACTGCGAAGTCTACAGAATTGCAGTGATGCGAGAAACACTTCTCTTGAACCACTGATCTGCCAAGGAAGGTCACGCTGCCTATCATTGGATTCCCATGTGGAAGACGCTGGTAGGGAGCTGATCGCGACGATCACTCTGGGGGAGGAGCCGACTCACAGACCAGAGAATGAACATTCGCAAGGGACGCAACCCAGCGGGAAATCGGAGGCAGTTCGGAGGGTCGGAGATTGGCGAGCTCCACCCAGTGAGCCTATATTTGACGGTGGAGATTCTCACGGAGCATCTCGATATTATATCTCCAGTGACCACTACACGACCGGTTCGCTAGTGCACCGCGGACCTCTTCCGGCGGCTGCCCCGATTCCGACGGAGTGTCTTGGCAGTAAAGCCAGTTTCAGACGATGTATCCACATCCGAAGTTATCCCTGCTCGCGTGGCAGGCTTTTCTGTTGGCACGCGTTGGATGGTGGTGGATCCTTGTCATGCGAAGATGATTATGGCTTCATTATCTATTCACCGCACTACAGCGCACAATATTTCAAGTAGCGCATATGGCTGTGACGATTTGATGCACCCCACGAAACCAAACAAATTCCTTTGAGCCTGTCAGTCGTGGATCATCCAACCCTGGCGTTAGTCCCCACTTGGCCTCGCTTGGAGACGCGCCGGTCCGCCACAAAGCGGATTAGCACCGTTAGCATCATTCTAGACTGTCAACACCTGCCAGCAGTCCAGTTGCTCCAATTGCTAGCGTACTTATGATATTACCCGTCTTTCAACGGCCCAATGGACATCTTACAAGATTGCACTACCGTTCGCCCTTCTCCACCACGCCTTAGGGGAAAACACTGCCAGCCATGGACTAGACCGCGCCCACTGTGTGCAATCTATTGTCTCAATCGTCTGAGGGCTAGGCTTCCGACTTCCGAAATGGCACCTCGCCAAAATGGGCCGATAGCCGTTGGATTGGCCTGCAGCAATGCACGTGGTGGGGAGCAAAGCAGTATATAGAGGTCTTGGAGGACCGGGGTTCCCTCTTGAACGACTCCAGCTTGACACCAAGTCCTCCTCTGGTCCAGCGAGTTGCACCGACAAGCAGGATGCGTCTCTCTATTCTATCTGCTGCTATTGCAGCTTTGACTGTCACTCCCGTGTCGGCAGCTACTCAAGATCCTGTCGATGTGCTGGCGAGCAAGGCCTTGGCCACCAAGCGTGCCTATCTGGCGCCTGAGGGCTCTTCCAACTCCAGCTGCAACATCAACAATGCGGCTGTTCGCAAAGAATGGTAACTTTAACTGGCATTGACTATCCCCCAGGCTTCGAAGCTGACAATACGTCTCATACAGGGGCTCCCTCGCGCCAGAGGACCGCAAGAAGTACACAGATGCTGTTCTTTGCTTGATGTCCAAGCCCCCCAGGTCTGACCCGAACTGGGCTCCGGGTGCCCGGAACCGTTTTGATGACTTTGTGGCGGTTCACATCAACCAAACCCTGTATATTCATGGCACAGTATGTAGCGATTGGAAAACAAGACCAATCGAAACCCTGCTAATCTTACTGGCTAGGGGAACTTCCTCACCTGGCACCGCTATTTCACCTGGGCCTATGAGAATGCTCTGCGTACAGAGTGTGGCTACGATGGATACCAGCCATACTGGGCATGGAACAAGTACGCTGCCAACCCCATCAACTCGCCCGTCTTTGACGGCACCGAGTACAGCATGTCTGGTAATGGCGACTTCGTTCCACACAATGGCACCCCTGCGACTGACTATACCATCATCCCACCGGGTGTTGGTGGAGGTTGTGTCCGCAACGGCCCCTTCGCCAAGTAAGCTTCCCCCCCCCCCCGTTTGCTCACTCTCGAATTGGATACTGACGCGCCGATGATCAGCATGACCGTCAACCTGGGACCGGTTGATCCTACCCTGCAGATCCCTGGCCTCGTAGCCCAAAACGGCAGTGGTTTGGATTACAACCCCCGTTGTCTGCGCCGTGACATCTCCCCCTGGACCGCTCTGGGCTGGACCAAGTCTAGCGATGTCATGAGCCTGATTGAGAAGTGCGACAACATCTCCTGCTTCGAGTGGACCATGCAAGGGTTCTTTGAGGAAGGTTTCCTGGGCGTTCACACGGCCGGCCACTTCACCATTGGTGGTGACCCGGGTGGTGTAAGTTGCATATTGTTCTTTTGCGATGGGAGAAAGCTAACTTAGCTCTGCAGGATCTGTACACTTCTCCCGGTGATCCGGCATTCTATGTCCACCACGCTATGATTGACCGCGTCTTCTGGATCTGGCAGAACCTGAACCCTGCTAACCGGACCTACGTCGTCAAGGGACCAGACTTCATTGATGGTCTGATTGCATCGCCCAACACTACCATTCATGACTTGCTCTACATGGGCAACCTGACTGTCTCGCGTGAGATTTATGACGTGTTGGACACCACGGCTGGCACTCCTCTGTGCTATATTTATGAGTAAACTAGTTTAGAATACCCGAAAGGGAATGGAATGATATTGTAATACTGTGTATCGATTCCGAGCAAATTGAGCTGTTCTTCCACGATAATAAAACCATGCCATGCCGAGGAAGTCCGTCCAATCCAGCGAGATGGTAAGCGAGAAGCGTTCCCATTGCCAAGATCCGGAGCCCTCCGACGGTGGTTTTGTTGCGGAGGCCCTATTCTCAGGGAATGGAGTTGGGCAGCTGATGCCGGTGCGGAGAGGATTGCGGCAAGCACTGGAAGTCAGAGGCGAGAAATTACTTGCAGCAGCTGTGGAGTCGATCTTGGCCTCGCAAGGGCTGGGGGTTGGTACGGACCCACAGTCGGTGCACAGGATGATGCTCCCCAAGTTCTCGTGGGCGGCACGTCCATTGCTCACAGCTGCCATCCTCGTAGCGGAAATGCCTGGCGACGAAGTACCATCCTTGATGGAAAACTAAAACTGATGGCGGAGGGTGTCAGGATATCCGAACCTCAACGCGTCACTTTGTATGTAGGGAACGTGAGCAGCTGGATACTCGAAGCTCCCAGGTAAACACGAAGCTGCCTTCAATGTCCAAATTCCCGGTTCTTCAATAGAGGAAGTGAGGGTCACTTGTCATATAATTGGCGTTCAAAAAGGTGAATTAAGCCCGAAAGTCTGTAGCTTTCATTGGCTTCGACGGTTCCCGCTGCATGCTATAGGAGAGCGTTGGGTTCAAGCTCGACAGGAAATTTGGGTTGTGGATGGCAGGTATGATCGGAGTGAGGGGAGAGGGGACAGTGACATTCTACTCTACGACGATACTCAATGGGTTGCCTACATGAGCGCTGAAGCAAAGTCTCGCACAGCTTTGGGTTAAGGCTCAATGTCAATGGACTTGTGGCTCCCCGGAATGTTGAGCCGCGTTTGATGAGTTGGCTTTTGTAGTTTGCAATGACTACCTGGATCGCGTCGATCAAAATCCAAACAATTGAACAAGCCTTATGCCACAAGTCCGTCTTGAATCTGCAGTTAGAGAGCCACCTTGATGGATAGAGAAAAACAAGGGAGACGTTGCAAACGTATGGTCTCATTCCAGACTATATACCTGCTGTTCGAAATATGACTGAAATACCACTAGCTGGACCGGTAAAGTGTAGGTGAGGCTATAGTAAAATTTGGCATAGCACATCTGCAAAAGGGAGTATGATCCAATGGGGACCTCGATTCTGCCAGAAGGCCAATGCTCAGGATGCACTTTTACGGACCAGTCACTTGACTGGATACATTAGTTGACGACATTTCAACGCAAACAGTTGTATAATTGATGCATTAGCGCTTAAGGCTTGATTTAACTACAGCGCAGACAGATATAAAAACATGGACATCTGCGGCTGGCTTAATGACCAGAGTCTATTACTTCCACCGTGTTTCTACGTAATGGGGGTAGATAAAACGCCAGTGTGTAGAAATAAAATTACTGCTCTGTTTCCCGAGTACATAAACCGCTCCAATTTCCGAGAGAATTTGGAGGCTTTGGAACGAAGTGCCCATGTGAAAGGACACTGTGGGTGTAAGATCCAATCAACTCGGGAATCATTAAGTTAATAAAAAAGAAGCATATGATTCAGGTATTGATTTGCGCTATTTTTGTAGCCAGGTGTATCCTACTTGTCCACTGTCATGGTATGGGGAGATAACAGACAAGTATGTGATGGTGTTTATGCCTTTCTTTCGTTTACTGAAAAACATCGTTGAGTTCAGGAACAGCGCTCTGACTCTATCTGCAGGAATCCCTCTTTAAACAATAATGCCAAAATGGACTTAACCCTTCTTCTGGACAGGCTCGGAACAATGTATCTTCCACATGAGACCCAGCACAGTTTACTGCCACATATCATCCATAATCATGTTTTCGTTGTCTTTCTTCCAATCTTCATAAGTGCGATACAAGTACTCCCGGGCGGCTGGGTGGTTTCGATAGTATGTCTCATGATTGATCTCACAGACGTTATCCTCTTTTCCCTTGTGGGCGGCGCAAAAAGAGCGATTGCATAGAACACATAGCTGGATTGGGAGTGTATCTTGCAAGTGTGGCTTTCTCAACCGCATTCTGTCATGGATATGGCATGTTCCAGAAGAAAAAATTTGGGGCTAGAATCCTAATAGTTCGAAACGAGAACTCTTGGTGCTATTTAGAGAGACATACCATTGTGATATTTTTTAACGGGGTTGTGTTGTTGGGGCTTGGTGGGCCTTATACTGCGTTTTTGACTGAAAGATGATAATCGGATATCCCAGTGGGGAGAGCGGGGTACTGCCTTATAATGAATTCCAATCTTTGAAAGTTGCGGGGCCGGCTAATCTCACACTAAACTGCATCGCATAACAGTACCATATTTTGGCACTAGCTGCGTCAGACTTAGAGGTCATTCGTCGGTGCGTAGGCATAGATGCCAGGCTGCAGCAAGGCGCGTTCAGAGGACCACGTGTCGAGGAATATGTGGGTTACAAGAAAGATAAGACCGCCTGAGTGGCTGTATATGTCGCTAGGTCGCCAGGTCACCAGGTCGTACTAGTTCTGGTCTTTACCAGCACGACTGTTCAGTACAAAGTGGTTACTAGTTGGTTAGTTAACAACTAGTTAGTTAACTATTGAACGAAGAAAGAGTAAGAGTAGTTATGACACTTTGCAAAATAGTGTACTTCATTTTACTCTGCACGACATTCTAACTGTTCGAGGTAATTAGAATTCTTGACAACAGCGTGGTAGATATGTACCACGCCCCTCCCCTCCTCCCAGCAATTATGGTCAAGTTGCGTGTATAGTCCGAGTCACGATGGTGGATAGCTTATAAAGAGTGTTTGTTGTTTGGAAAGGGCCAACGGCTTCTTTTATGTCTAATCATTTGCCCAGAATATCTACATCCCCAGATATCGCAAGCAGCGTCAAAGCTTTGAAATCCGGATTCGCACCAGGCTGGTGCCTAATAATAATGCTCATCGGTCGCATGCGCGAGGTTACATTCTGTAAAATTATGACACTTTGCCGGCCTATATTCTCCCTTTTATCCCGTAGCGATCTCCCACCTGCATTAACAGGTCGAAAAACCTCGTGCGCTTCTTCCCTACCTTAGTGTCTTTAAGAGCTTCAACCTTTAGGCACAGCCATTGCCAATCCAGTCCCTTATCTTCCCTGAGAAACTGAACTCACTGAAGAAGTGCACATCCAGCCGTCGCTTCCAGTAGCTGGGATCCATTATCCACTTCAGAGCACGCAACATTTTTCGGATATCATTATGATCCAGCCGGTCTATGATCATGCGTTGCAGTTCTTGAGGAAGCCAGGTAATTCGTGAATCGACTGCGCGAGAGCCCACATGCATGTATACACCGCGGGAAGCTCTGGACCTACACTCTTTTACCATTTGGCGGATAGAAGCCGTAGCAATGGGGTCTGCACTCAGAACATAGATGTCAGTATGCGACAATCACTTAATAGCATGCGTGACATGCGCAGATGACCTTCGAGTTGAACCAGTTCTCTGATTGGGACGTAGAACCAATATTGGACATAGAGTCTCCGGCGCAAACAGCGTTGCCGCAATGCTTGAGAGACAAGAGAGAGATCCCCTTCCGAGTTCGACCGATTGTTTAGTCGGAGGAATTCGCGCCAGCACAATGAATGTACGAGGTATCCGGCTAAGGTGGTCTGCTTCTCCATGTCATCACCAATCATAACCAACTTCGGCGCCACCAGACGGTCAGGATGTAGTTGTTCGGCCTGCCGAGTTTCCAGGACCGCTTCATTCTGGTCCCGTGGCGCAACAAATCTGGGTCTCTCATCCTCAGGATCTTCATGCCACCAACGTTTTTGGAAGGGCCTTCGAGCCACACCAGAGAGCTGGTACGCTTGCACTTCCGGGTTATACATGACTGGAAATGTTTAGCATCCATGTGAAGTTCATCGTCCTAATGCAAGTTACCTATCCGAAAAAGGGTGCGCCAGCCGGCAAATGATAACGCGTATATCTCCTCGATTCTGTGAGCGGAATAGATTAGTGTATCTTGCCCAGATTCAACAGTAATGGCTCTGCGGAAGTCCATTGGCGTGCCGTTAAACTGGCTGCTGCAGATATAACAGAAAGCATCTCTCTCGTATTTATCAGCGAACGCTTCGTATTCGGACCAATACGAACGTCCCGAGGATCCTGAGGAGTCCCATCCTGGGGAGTGCCATCCTGCTGAGGGAGAAGGAGGCTGTTCCATTTCGGACTTTACTATGCTCTGGCAAGCGGGTCTGATGTAAAAAGCTCACTTGGACTTCTCCTTTCTGATCAGATGCAGTGATGGTATATTTATACAAAATACTTGCAGTGATGTGGGTCATGACATCAATGGCACTGCATACCGAAATCGTCCCGCGGACATGGGTTCCGTCGCTTGCCACATGGGAAATACGGAGCTGTGTTCAAGCCGGTAGTATAATAAGTACGTAGTTTTAACATGTGTTCGTACACCCCAGGGTTGGTATGCCAAGGTGAACCTGTCGGGCCTGTGGGGGGTGTCGCGACGACTATTGCTGAATCTTCTAGCTTGGGAGACTGATATTGAGTCTATTGTCCGGGCCATAAGAGAAAACATGGAAAGCTTAGATGTTTTCGGTATCCGAATTCCACGACCACGCAGGGTGAATGGGCCAACGCGTTGGTAGATGACCGGAAGCCAGCCGTCTGATAGAGCGGACTGTTGATAATAAAAAAGTCTAGCAGCTTAATGTCTTCAGAGCTGACCAGGTAGCATCCACTACTGCTTGCACCCTTTCTCTTCGTTTCTTTCCTGTGTTCAGATCGCATTAAGTCTCTCATGCTGCCCGGCCGGCGGGACGCCGGCTGGTTGGTGGGACTAGCCCATGGTTCGGATGAACTCAAAAAGGGTAAGCTGGAAATTCGTGATAACAACACTGAAGCCTCGCGTGAGACTGCCTACAAGGGTGAACAACTTGTGAACTGATAAGCAGTAATTCCCACTTGGCCGAAATTTTGCCCCCCCGCCAAACTCGACTCGGGCTCTCCGACCCAACTTCGAGCAGACTTCTCCGAGGCTCGTGGGTCTTTTCCGATCAGGGCAGGCCTTTGATACGCTGGGTTTCAGAGCTAGTGCTGTTAGTGTGTTTCCCAGGATGCTTGCTAGCCAGAAATTCACCCACAGGATGGCCAGGATCGCAGGGTCTATTTCAGGGTCCGCCGTTCATGGGTCCCTTAAAACACTTGGCTGTCGCAACTTGCCATTCTCCCTTCTCATCCGCCGTTTCTCTCGTTTTCGTTCCTTCTCTGCTTGCAGACTTGACATCCGCTCCTTAGCTACTGGGGATTGCCCACGTGTCATTCTTTATGCTGCCAACCATGAAGGTTACCGGTTTCTCCGCCGTTCTGGCGCTGTCTCTTACCGCGCAAGCTCTGGCTTCCGAATTTGTGGGCTGCTACTCGTCTTCCGGCAGCTTGGTAAACAAGGGCTCCAGTCAATTCCAGTCCACTGGATTATGCTCAAGCATTTGCGGCCGTAATGGAGCAAGCTATGCCGCTACGTCAAATAGCATGGACTGCTACTGCGGCTCTTCGCTCCCCCCCAGCGCAAACCTGGTCTCTAAGTCAGAATGCGACGTCCCCTGCCCCGGATTCCCGTCGGATTTTTGTAAGTCTCGCCATCCCACACACATTACTTTAAGATACCTCGTCTCGTTAACGCAAAACTTGCTTGGGGCGCATATAGGTGGAGGCGATGGCTTCTGGTCGGTTCACAAGACCTATATCGGGGGCGATGATGACGACGGCGACAGCTCGGATGACGGGAATGGGGACAGCCCTTCGGGCGATAACTCGGGAGATGGTCCAGATGATGGTCCAGGCAGTGGTCCTGGGAATGGCCCAGATGGCGGTCCAGGCCAGGGTCCAGGGGGCGGACCGGAAACTACGACGGCATCCAGCATCACCATCTATCCTACTTCTTCTGCAGTTATCACGGTGACATCGGACTCCGCGGTGACAGGCACCAGCTCCCCATCTGCCACTGTCCCGAGCAAGGAATCGTCCAGTGTCTCCGTCGCGACGGCGTCTCCAACCACAGCCACGTCGGGGGCCAGTCGGCGATTCCGGTTCCTGTTTTTCTAAATTGCTTCCAGACCAGCATCACGTAGTTGCGGTCGCCCAATACTGTTTGCCCACCTGTCAAAGCAACAGAACTGGGCAACACCATTTTTTCTGTCTTTGATATAAGCCTTCGCGAGTGGCTCGTTTTGCAGCGGTAGCTACTCCTGTATGACGAGAACATTATTGCTGGCAGATTCTCGCATGTTGCGCCAGAGACGGGCTAGAGCACCCAATTTCTGTAGGAGTCTGACCACATTGGAAAACACATTGCCGGCCTCTTTCAGGCATTTACAAAGAGCTGAATCGACTTGGCCGGCCGACACTCGGCGCAAAGCCAGGATATTCGCCCTCATATCGGTGTAGCCCTGGGTCCAAGGTCACGGCAACGGAGAGAATCATTGAGTCCCGCGGTCGCATCGCTTCCACAATGCGAGAATAGGGTATATCTTGCTATCATGAAATCCCCCTCAGAATAGCGATTATTCACTCGGTTCCTGCAGGTTACACCTGGCTTGGCTGGCTGAAGGCTCCGTCGGAAGTCGCAGCCCATCTCCCGCATTTCCTCATAGTCTTCACATGACTCATCCCACGATAGCCGGGCACAATGAATATAATGTAATAATGGACTGTTCCGACTCAGGATAGATCATTGATGTAGTCCCGGCGCTGTTCTCGCATAGAGTGGGACGGCAAGTCACAAGGGACCTTGACGCCACAACCTCTTGTCTATAGCGCACAGGCAACAACCTACTACTCACTAGTGAGTTGGTTGCCTTAGTCGCGGAGGTCTGCCTAACGGGACGGCTGCCTAGTTAGACCTTCTGAATAGTGACTCACTCTATATAATACAATATGTATCGCTCCCTCACTTCGTCAGACATCAAGCAAACAACATACAGGGCCAATATGGGTTCTAAGCCGAGTTCACCCATCAAACTGCCGGGATTTAACCTTCCCTTGAACTGGCAGCCCGAGGTAAAATCCCTGCCATCCCCGCCACGTGGTGCCCGGGGCAGAACATAACACTTCGTTCGTCATAGGATACGGAACTTTTCCCCAACGCATTAGATTATAAAGATATCAGTGATGGCTACGTTGGGTAAGACTCACCGAATTGCTACGTATCAGCCAGCAAAATGGGCGAATTTAACAGCGTACTCGGCAGTCATCTTAGCACTCAGCGTGAAATAACCATGATGCGGGTTATGAATACAATCACAGAGAAGCCCGAGTGGTATCGCAAGGTATGACTACCTAAACGATTTATTGAGTCTTGCCATTCGACTGATGCAGGAAAGGTGTTCGATGAAGGCATCACGTCACGATGGCGGACGGAGGTGCTGGCATCCGGTCAAGATGTGACTCCCAGAATGATGGACTACATCGTCAAGGAACTCCAATGGAAAGCACAAAATCTTCAGAAAGAAGGACTGCTTTCGATATTTGACGTCGGGGTCGTCCGCTCCGACACAGCGGTTTCAGAAGAGCTTCAGAAGGCCTTGCAGCAAGCCGTCGCTCCCCTCGAGAACATCCCGACCCATCAAAAGGATTACCACCCAGGCTCAGACCGGAAGGTTGTCGACCTCGTTCATCCTTCGCTCTTCCCTTTAGTTTACGGGTGCACGCGCATCCTACCCGATCGTTTGATCACATCGGACAGCTGTCTGGGCTGTATTGGTCAAGGGGTGGTCGTGCCCGTTCCGTCGGAGGAAGAGGCCGGGCTAACCCTTGACTCATTCACTCCGTCCAGGAGATGGAGGGTGGAGCAAATGCGCTCGTTCAGCCGACAGTTTCAATGGCTGCCCTGCGATGTGGAGTTGGGCGCAGAAAGTGGCTGTCGGATTGTCTCGTATATCAACAACCTGCACCCGACAGAGCATCAGCCGCTCTACCGCGTCGTGGAGCAGATCATCGATGCAGCCATTCCGCTCTGGGAACGCAGCCTGACGCAGGTTCGGGAGAAAGGAAACGAGCGCATTCCCTACAGTGGAGTCTCGTATTTGCCGCACCCTGACCCGGAACCGAAGCCCGAGGAAGGAGAGGACTCGGATAGCGAGGAGTTTTCAGATCGCTATTATGCATGGGAAAAAGCTCGTCCCATTGCTCTTCCGGAGCCAGGCCCCTTCAGAGCCCCCGAGCCCTCCTGGAGAGGCTGGGTGAACTTGCGAGAGTCTTTCCATGAGACGGGGCTGCAGGTCATTGTGAAACTGGCCACCATTGAACTCACTCCGGAGCGACCAGAATACGAAGGGGGCTCGTGGCATCTTGAAGGACAGCTGGTGAGCAGGATAACTTCCAGAAGTCCAGGTTGCAAATCCACTGACATACATTCGGATTAGAATGAACGCATCTGCGCGACCGCCATATACTACTACGATAGTCAGAACATCACCGAAAGCACGCTGTCCTTCCGTCAACGCGCTGGGTCTCTGTACGATGTGGATTATGACCAAGATCGACATGAATTCATCCACGCAGTCTATGGCTTTGGTCCCGACGTGAGCGGAAATGGGGAATCCCATATCACCCAGCACCTGGGCAGTGTAGTGTGTCGCGAAGGACGACTACTTACGTTTCCCAATATAGTGCAGCATCGTGTGTCACCGTTTGGCCTGGCAGATCGCTCGCGGCCAGGCCATCGCAAGATCCTGGCGCTGTTCCTGGTGGACCCGCATCGGCGCATCATCTCCACCGCGAATGTACCACCGCAGCAAGAGACCTGGGCCCGCGAGAAACAGGATGCGATCCAGCAGGTGCTTGCGCCGAAGCTACCGGCAGAACTACAGCAGATGGTGGCTGATAACATCCCTGCAGCTGCCATGACCCTGGAGGAAGCCCGGGAATACCGGGTGGCACTGATGGACGAGAGACGAGCCAAACAAGGTCCGCAAAATGACGGGTTTGAAACAGGCGATTTCTCACTTTGTGAGCATTGAGAGCTCTGTTAGGTCAAGGCAGGATAGCCCAATTGATAATAGCCACTAACTAAACTGCGGTCTTTTCTACCTCAAATTTCTAGCGGTGTAGCCTCCGCGCTGTAAATCGGCGTATCTAATACCGGCATCGGAGTGTCTAAGGTGTCAGGCTCTTCACCTTGGTCGTGACGGCCATTTGCACAGAGTTATCTACTTTTGATTTTGGTTGTTGTTATTTACATCCCCTGTTGTCTCTCAATCGTCCATCCACTCCTGTCTTTATACCCATTATTGTGCCACCCGCACCCGCACCCGCGTCACCGGCCCCTTGTATACCTTCCGGGCATAGAGAGCATAATATACTAAGGCAAACACCACGACGGCGCCAAAAATGACAATCGCCCAGTTAAATTCGGACGGCGCAGTATTGTTTGTCAGGGGAAAGAAGGTAAAGACGAAGACGACCATCAGCACCAGCAGAGACACCGTATCAACGAACGGAGTGAACCGACCCATGCTCCAGCGCGCCGGTGGGAGAGGCTGCTTGCGCCATCGTCGCAGCCGCACGCAACTGATAGAGATCAGGTATGATGACAGCAGGGCAGCCGTCCCTAGCGACATGATGGCATTGAAGGCCACGGAGGATCCAATGTTGATCAAGGATAGAAGGGAGACAATCACCAAGCTGACGCAGAGGGCGTTTAGTGGTACTGTAAATGTCTTGTTGACCTGATCTATGGGGTCAGTTTGATATCATTCGCCAGAAGAGGTGAATCACCAAAGGGGACGCCACCTGAGAGAAGAAGCTAGAGAATGGGACGCCTTGGTCACGAGCGAATGAGTAGATCTGTCGGGAAGTGGTGGCTACATTGCTGATCGTGGCACAGAACTGCATTATCATGATTACCACCGTCATTCCCGTTGCTGCGGGCACCGAGCCCGTCGAGTTCAGGAACACCTGGATAAAGGCAAAACCGGTGGTCGAGGCCATGACCTCGTCGATGTCTCCCACGCAAAAGGCGAAAGTAACAATCATGACAAACCCGGTGGCACCGTTCAATATAAGCGTCCAAACCATGCCTAGGGGCAATACGCGCGAGGCATCACGAATCTCCTCGGCTTGTTACTGAGTTAGTTGGTCATGCAAGAAGCCTCGTCGCAGCAAGAAGAGACATACACATGTGAACAGCCGAGTCAGGGCCTGAGCATCAGTCAGTATCGCTTCAAGGCGCGATATACATCGCTTCTCTTGGTCAATGCGACGTACCGATCAAAGCATAGATTGGCCCAACCACCCCAACCAAGCAGGATAGTCCGTTGCTGCCCCATCCGCCACGGTCGACAATAGAGCCGAAGACGTCTGATGGTGGCACTGACGGAGACAGCACCCACAGCGGGATCAGGATACCAAAGAAGCCAAAACAGTGGACAATCAGGATTATTCCCTCAATGAGCGGCAGCTTCTGTGCCAGCAGCGTGTTGAAGAGCAGTGCAGCCAACGCCACTGCAATGACTAACAACGTAACGTGCCACGGCTTATATTCATAGGAATCTGGGTAGTTGATTGCCAAGAGACCGACTAGCATGTTTGCTACGGTGTAGCTGCAGCCAGCAATGCCTGTATGCCATCCAAGCACACATACCCAGCCTGTAATATAACTCAACAGGCACTGGCAACTGGGCGGGGCGAATTCGGACACCCAGTGGTATTGGCCGCCGGAGGTTGGGGCCCTATATGCCAATTGTTAACAGCCAATTCCTAGAAGCAGCTACAAGTATCAAAGCACACAGCATGAAGAGAGAAAAAGCAAAGCTTGGTGTTTGAGGGTATCACACATGGATGCCATCTCCGCCATGGAGAGAATTACGAAACTGAATCCGCAGAGGACACCGAGGTAGGTGTAGATCATTCCACCTTTCCCTCCATCGGTCAGGCCATATGAGGCACCGCTGTTCAGTTATCAGTACTCTATCGCGGTGTCTTGTTCGTATTGCATTGACTTACAACAACACTGCCTCCCAGGTGCACATCAGCACGGCGCTGAAACCCAGCACCGAGAGGAATCGAAAATTTCGCTGTGCCAGTTAGCTAGGAAGCCGGATTGCAGCCACCTCCTAGAAGGGACTCACATTCAACTCCTGATCG
The DNA here is from genome assembly GCF_003344945.1 of Aspergillus welwitschiae. NCBI lineage: Eukaryota > Fungi > Ascomycota > Eurotiomycetes > Eurotiales > Aspergillaceae > Aspergillus > Aspergillus welwitschiae. The sequence goes on along the minus strand of NW_020798750.1, from coordinate 127,061 downwards.
CGTCCCACACGCCACATATCACGGCCATCTTGAGTGGTTCCGCCCTTGGTGGAGGGCATAGAGCCCTCCTCCGGTGCGGTGGTGTAGGCCACCGACTTGCTCCCTTTCTCAGGCCACATGCTGAAATCTGGCTCTGCCTGACATGTACTGCTCGATAAGCTGGAGCAAAAACCTGGGCTGCTAAAAAAGATGAAGGGGGGATCGGAGGGTTAATCAATACGTGGGACAGACGCAGCGTCATGGTGCTCTCTGCTGTGGCTCGCAGGACTAACAGCAATTAGCAGCATTAGTCCCCAGGCTAGAGATGGCACCGCCGAAGCACTTGCCAGGGACCCCGGTTAGACTGCAGCCCGCCGTTACATCGTCCGATTGACAGGTTATTCTCCTCGCAGAAGATGGAATATGATCCCTGTCGGTCGGCCGTGCTTTAACTCCCAGCCTTACCAAAGGAGGCCTGGCCACCGCCAGTCTGCACCGTAGCCATCCTTCTCTAGACCCTGGCCACGTCAGGCCTATTATACAGTGGTCGTAACACTATGGACCGGGATCGGATAGAAAATTATCGTCTGGTTTTTATTTCCGACCGACGGCCAGACCGAAAATTCTGGTGTGGTCGCTTCTGGGCTTGTTTCACCCTCTTGTCCTCCCCTAGTCGTCTTTCCAACCAGGGTACCTGTTGATCCTAGGGATCACTCCCCTGTCCTCTGGGCCGCCTGGGGTGAGTGAAAATCTATTATAAGGATGTCCCGGCAGGGTGAGAGCCTTAACAATGCCTCTGTCCATCGTCCCGAATCCCCTTAAGCCTCATCCCTTCGACACATGGCAGCCCCCTACGGGATCAGCCCGACAGACCGAAGCGGGGTGATCGTCATCGCCGCAACGCTGTTCATGTCCTGGATGGTGCTGGTGTCTTTGTTCCGGGTCTATATGCGGGTTGCCATGAACGGACCGGCTGGATGGGATGATGTCGTAGTCTGGATCGGAGGAGTAAGTGCTCTTGAGCTCACTGCCGTTTGGAATGTGTGAATTGATCCTTCTCGCCGAGACAGGCAATAGGCATTGGCAATGTGGGCGCCATTATGAAAAGTGTATCGCAGGGTCTGGGACGAATCAATCCGAGCGACGAAGAGGGTGCCATGAAGGCAAGTTCTCTATTTTCCCACCATGAATGCTCGTTTGTCTCAGTTACTGACTCAGGGATGTCGTGACAGGCTTTGTATACAGCCGATCTCCTCTTCCTCGCTAGTCATGGGGCCTCCAAATTATCTGTCTGCCTGCTTCTTCGGCGCCTGGGCCGAGAAGGTGCCTATATACGACTTTGCACTGTGGGCCTCGGTGTGCTCGTCCTCTGGGTGCTCGCCTCAATTCTTGCTGTCGCGCTACAATGTGAACCTTCCAAGCCATGGGATCTCACACAATGCCGCTCTTTCGTCAGTTGCCTTTGTGACCTTCGGATAAACACCAGGATGCATGCTAAGAGAGCCAGATTACGGGGTGGCGTGCCATGGCAGCCTTTGACGTGATCACAGAGGCGCTTCTGGTGGGCCTGAGTATTCGACTGGTGTGGGGAGTGCAGATGCGCCGCACTCAAAAGGTCGGCGTCATTGGGGCCTTTGGCACTCGAATCCTGTACGTAGTTAAGCATTGCTTGCTACTGCATATATGGCTCTACCTCATTAGCTGACTGTTGACAAGGATTGTCGCCCTTATCATTCTGCGCCAACGTTACCTCAATCGGGTTGGATTGAACAATCTACTGCTGGGCATGTCGAATGTAGTGGTGACCACCGAAGTCCTCCTGCACAGCAGTCTCATGGCGGCGACGGTGCCCTGCCTCAAGCCGTTTGTGATCGCCTTCAACACGGGCTGGGGTCAGGGCGGCCAGAAAGATGGCTCCTATCTGCGGTCGGAAACTAGCGAGGGCCCTCCATCCAAGGCCCGATCGCGTCCATATCCGGCAGATGACGAGATTATCATGATTCCGCCAGCGGGGACAAGGGAAGGCGGGGGAAATCTGGAGGAGGCAAGCGGGGGATTGGTGATCCATGAGACCCGCGAGTGGAGTCTACGAACCGAGTATATCGAGATGCAGCCGCTCAAGGGCTCGGTGGCGTTGTAAGAAGGCAGTAACACGGCTACTTTGGTAGATACATCAATAGTCCCAAGCTCTGCTATTACACGGCCTCGCCATGAACGGGATCCCGCCGCATGGACATAGCCCCGGTCGGAGTCACCCCCGACACACTGACATCACGAAACCCGAAGCGCTGGTAGATCTGGGCCCCCTCCTGACTAGAATCAACCCATATGGGGATCCCGTCCTGATCGGCACGGTCACATCCCCACTGGATGAGCATTGATGCCGCTCCCTGCCGGCGATAATCCGGGTGGGTGATCAAGGCGTCCAGATCTGTAACGGGTCACCATTAGCGGGTCCATCGCGAAGGTACTGCAATGGTAGGAAAAAAGATATAAGGATTGGGGAATATAGGAACAGGAACATACAGTAGTGCGGACGCGCGCCCATGATGGTCCGTCGCGCCTGGTCCAAGCCCCCGAAAAAAGTGTCGCAGAAGGGCTGGTCGAAATCGACATGGCGGGGTGGAAAGTGGTGACCTGGGGTGGTAGTGTTGAAGTCCCATTTCACGAACGCTACCAGGGGAGATGTTGGTGCGGTATCCGTGACTATTTTAAGATAATGTTGATCAGGGGATTGGAGACTGGCGCGGTAGTAGTCCTCTAGCCAGGCGCGCGCCCCGGGGGTATCGGGATACAGCCGCCGGTTGATGGGATCACGAAAGGCGTCGTACCATAACTCGACCATAGTGGGAAGGTCAGCCTCTGTAATGGGGAGGACTTGGAACATGGGGACGATAGTACTAGTACTACTACTAGGTTGCTTGCTTGGTCGGTTCGGAGTAGGGATTGTGAAAGAAGTTGTTGATGATGATGATGATGATGATGATGACCCGAGTCTACAAACCGTGACCCTGGGGGATTATATATTTACAACGACTACTAGTAAGAAGACAACGTCCTTGCTGGCGTGGGGGGTCAGCGCGGGCTAGTTAACTACTCGATGATTGATAGGTCAAGGCATGAGGATAGACCTAAAACCGACGCTAATTCATAGTAGCACTACTAGAGATGCTACAAGTTACAACAGTTGGTGGTTGAACTAAGCTAGATCTCGATCACTCAATTCATGTCCAGTACATGAATGTACGCACTGTCGAGTTGCGTCTCCTAAGAATGGCGGAGTCTGGAATGAAGAAAAGCATCATCTCGAGTCCAGTAGTTAGTAAGTAGTCGCAGGGAACAAGGATACATCATCCCCTTTGGTTATGTGTGAGTCTGACCAAGGAAGCATTGGTGGAGAGACTATTGGGTCAATGGCACTCACGGGAAAAAGAGGCGAAAGAGATGGGAGAGGTGATGCCTGAGGCCTCACGAACACATCATGTGAGAGCAAAGAAGATCAAACAAACAATACAAACCCCAACGTGACCCCTCACTGCCACGTGATTTACCAGCTAATCCTCTTTGGGCTTCGCCCCCCCCCCCCCAATCGGGGCTTCTTGGCAACCACTAATTTCCATAATTTCCACTGGACTCTTGAGCGGTTCTTGCAATGTCTCACTGTCAGACTGAGAGTACCACTTTTCTCCCTCTACCAAGCCTTGAAATAGGTCAGGGCCGTTCATGGAACCCTGACCTCCACCCCTTCGGAAGCCAGCCGGATTGCTTCTAAGACATCCTGAAGTGGGCCACCATCCGGCTCTCACCATTCCTATGCTCTGCCAAGCGACTCGACCTCGTTCTTCACCGGAGTTCCCGGGTCCGCCCTGAACTCAAGGTCTGCATGGGAAGAGATTTCCGGCTGTCCCCCCAAACGGCGTCTAGGCAGATAGGCTAGGCGTTGTGTTCCTGGCTTGATCAGCAAGGTTTATCATAGTCCTCATGACTCGTTAAACCCAAGAAGATAAAATGAAGATGTTGGGTCCGCGAGTCCGGTGATGTCTGGGCAGCAGTAGTAACACTCTAAAATATAAGCCACCACACCCACTGACAGGTTAATCTCCGGTAGAAGAACCAAGACCTACCTGCCAAGCCACATTGATTGGGTTCTCATCCATTTCAGGTCCTGTCCCCGGTCCCCTGGTGTCATTCCAGAACATGGTCAAGGAAATCAAACGGCCACTGTCTGACTGCCAGCTCCACCATCATGTAATCCGGCTTCTCTATATAAACTTGGGAATGTTCCCCTCTCCTGTGCCACCCAGAAGAAGACATCACCTTCCTTGCTTCTACAAGCCTGTCACTCTTTCCAGGCCGTCGTTCTTTGACATTTCTCACTAGACTTTCATTCTCTTGAATATTTTCTTTTTGTTTTCCCTCATATTTTCTGTGCTTTGAGAGCCCAACATGCATTACAAGCTGCTTTTTGCTGCTGCCGCAGCATCCTTGGCCAGCGCTGTCAGTGCCGCCGGTGTTGTTGGTGCCGCCGAGGGTTTCGCCCATGGTGTCACTGGCGGTGGCAGCGCTTCCCCCGTCTATCCCACGACTACTGATGAGCTGGTCTCTTACCTCGGAGATAACGAGCCCCGGGTGATCATCCTGGATAGAACGTAGGTTGATCCTCAATTGGAAATGGATGGGTAGACATGGGCCTAACAGGTTGATAATCCAGCTTCGACTTCACCGGCACTGAGGGTACTGAAACTACCACCGGATGTGCCCCCTGGGGAACTGCTTCCCAATGCCAGGTGGCCATCAACCTGCACAGCTGGTGTGACAACTACCAGGCCAGCGCCCCCAAGGTATCCGTGACTTAGTATGTTGTCCCCGTTCGATTGGTGACCCTGTCTTTCCATGCTGATAGCCGTATAGTGATAAGGCGGGTATCCTCCCCATTACGGTCAACTCCAACAAGAGTATCGTTGGTCAGGGCACCAAGGGAGTCATCAAGGGCAAGGGTCTCCGTGTGGTCAGCGGTGCCAAGAACGTCATCATCCAGTGAGTGCAGAACATCGGTCTTGGGATGTGAAAAGACCCTTTGCTAATAAAGGCCAGGAACATTGCCGTTACCGACATCAACCCCAAGTATGTCTGGGGTGGTGATGCCATTACTGTCGATGACTCTGATCTGGTCTGGATCGACCATGTGACCACTGCTCGCATTGGTCGCCAGCACATCGTTCTGGGAACCAGCGCCGACAACCGCGTCACCATCTCCTACTCCCTCATCGACGGTCGCTCCGACTACTCTGCCACCTGCAACGGCCACCACTACTGGGGCGTGTACCTGGACGGCAGCAACGACATGGTGACCCTTAAGGGCAACTACTTCTACAACCTGAGCGGCCGCATGCCCAAGGTTCAGGGTAACACTCTGCTGCACGCCGTATGTCGCCTTGAGCCTCCTATATGATTTGCACATCACTGACTACTCTGACTACAGGTGAACAACCTCTTCCACAACTTTGACGGTCACGCCTTCGAGATCGGCACTGGTGGCTACGTCCTGGCCGAGGGTAACGTCTTCCAGGACGTTAACACTGTGGTGGAGACGCCCATCAGCGGCCAGCTCTTCAGCTCCCCCGATGCCAACACCAACCAGCAGTGCGCTTCCGTCTTCGGTCGTTCCTGCCAGCTCAACGCCTTCGGCAACTCCGGCTCGATGTCCGGATCGGACACCAGCATCATCAGCAAGTTCGCTGGCAAGACCATTGCTGCGGCTCACCCCCCGGGTAACATTGCCCAGTGGACAATGAAGAACGCTGGCCAGGGCAAATAAGGTTTCACAGCAGAACAATTCTGTGAAGGAGGCCGGCCAAAGCCCAGATGAGGATAGAGGGCACCTGCTTCGACATCTATAGTTCAATAGTCCAGGATTATAGATGAATGATTATTGCTCCAGAATGGTGAAGTATTTCTAGCAGACCATGACGCGTACGCAACATAGACCGCTCCATGTTACTGACTGCGACTGTATTTGGAGGATTGAGGAAAAGTAGATAAAAGTATATACTACAAAACCGCCATAACAGCAACCGACGCCTCGAGTCACAGTGGCATCAATGCCAGGTAGGCTTCTTGATACGGTGAGCCAGATGCCTTCGACCCAACGCGGGCGAACTAGTAAATGAATGTACGTAAATTGATCGAGCGTGTGAATAAGTCCATATCTTTAGGGCGCCTAAGGTAACGCCACAATTGAAGTGACTCCCAGCATGGAAGGAGACTTCGCATGAGACGTCATTTTATCTGCACCAACCACTTTATGGGAGACAATGATCAGAGTATTCATATTGGAAAGGCTTTGGATTGGAGATCACAGAGGACAAGCAGAAGAATACACTTACTCAATTTCTTCCTAGTCCCGGCCAGCCCACTGTGTACGTTCGTGTCCGACCTCATCAAGAACGTTGCTATACTCTGCCATGAAATATTGTGTGGGGTTAGGATATCGTCCCAAATGCAGCCAGACTACTTATTGGCGGTGAAGAACACTGCGGCCCCCACGGCGTGTCCCGCGCAGGTGCCTAATTTGATATCGTGTCGTCAGTTCAGATATTGCCGAATGCGGGCCAATTATTGGAGAACAGCAGATGCTTAGGCCCACGATATTGTCTGTGTTAATTGCTAATCCGATGATGAAAACCCGGCACACTACTTTATATGCCTATTCAGGGTTTGACCTGTCATTTCAGGACAGCAGAAATCTGGGGACTAGGACGTGCTCCCACCTCGCCGAGCCCCACCAGTATGGCGATGCATTCCCAGGAATAAAGTCGCCATGATGCATGACAAAATCTGTTCATTTATGCTTCTGAGTTGCCTTTCATGGGTGGCGACGAAATCAATATGAGCATCAATTATTCATGTAGAATTACTATAGTGTGTTTCAATGTCAATGCCGATGAACGTTTATTTCTGCATTGCATATATGTAATGGGTGCATCGGTTGCCGACTGAATGCGATCCATAGTCCGAAGAAGATCTGGGAGAGGAAGAAATCCGATATAAGTTGATAGTCCCGGATTCCCTTGGCTCAAAGGACCGACCCCATTTCGTCTCCAACATTCACGCATAACATCTCCCCACCTCGTCCATCATGGCACTACATGATCTGCACACCTTAACCATTATTGCTTTACTTTGGCCACTTCTCCTCCAGGTCATCTATCGTGCTTTCCGTGCAATCTCTTCTCAACGCTTCCGCCTGCTTCATGGATGCCAGTCTGCGCCAAAAGGTCGCCGCCTTGGGCTTCCGTTTGGCATCGACCATCTTGCCATCCTTTGGCAAGCGGCTCGAAAGAACCGCTTCCTTGAGGCAGTAGACCTTGACTTCCGCTCTAGTGGACGTACCACCATAATCCAAAGACACCTCAACCGGCGGACAGTCATGACCTGTGAGCCGGACAACATTCGGACTATTCTGTCCCTCAAATCAGACGACTACAATATTGCGAGTCGTAAAAGATCGTTCGGTCCCTTGGTTAGTGTAGGGGTCTTAGTTACAGATGGTGCTGATTGGGCTCATTCTCGAGCCATTACGCGGCGCAGCTTCGGCCGGAGTCAGCTTGCCAATTTCGAGCCCCTAGAACAAACCTTGCAGGATCTAGTCTCCCTCTTGCCCCGTGATGGGGGCACCGTGGATCTGCAGCCGCTTTTCCTCAGGTATACACTGGACACCGCGAGCGAGCTTCAGCTGGGCCAGTCAATACATAGTCTTCGTCAGATGGCGGCATCGGATGAGAAACCGACCAAAGTTGATGAATTCAGGGAGGCCTTGCGTTATGCCGAAAAGGCCGTTGCGCGTCGGCATCAGTTCGGGATCTTGCGGTACTTCTTTCTCGATCGAAGAACGAGGGAGAGCTATCGCATATGCCAGTCATTCGTTGACCAATTAGTCGAGGAGGCCTTGCAGCAGAAGGCCAAACGGGATAGCAAGAAGTCATCGTTGGCTTCAGAATCCTCCCGCGCCAGCTCGCGCCCATATGTTCCGTTGTATGAATGGCTTGAGCAGACAACCGACCGTTGGCGACTCCGTAGTGAGGTCATGACCATGCTGTTGACAGGCGGGGACACTACAGCCTCCCTGCTCAGTAACCTGTTTTCCATGCTGGCGCGACACCCGACAGTGTGGCAGAAGCTGCAGGCGGAGATCTCGTCCACACTCCAGGGTCGGCAGCCAACCTACGAGGAGCTACCGCGCTTGCAGTACTTGCGATACTGCATTAATGAAGGTAAGTAGTCAGGCATGCCCTCTCCCAAGTGCTCTTATGCCCGTACGCTGGCTAATCAAAGCTCTTGTTGTACAAAGCTCTTCGACTTATGCCCGCGATCCCGCTTGTTGACCGCGTGGCCAAACGGGACACAGTGCTTCCGGTCGGTGGTGGTCCTGATGGACAGTCTCCTCTTTTGGTGCCCCAGGGCTCCCAGATGGTATGCACTATGTACTCCCTCCATCACCGAGTGGACTATTTTGGATCGGATGCCAAAGAATTCCGGCCGGATCGGTGGGCGACTCGTCAGCCCGGGGAGGAATTCATGCCCTTTGGAACCGGCCCCCGCGGATGTGTGGGCCGGCAGTGGGCGCTCACCGTTACCAGCTATGTTACAGTTCGTCTGATGCAGCTGTTTCCGAAGATGGAGGGGCGGGATTCGCAGCCATGGCAGGAGGAATTGTCGGCGATGCTGATGTCGAAAAATGGGGCTAAGGTGGCGCTGTGGGCAGCTTGAACGCTATGATGATTGAGGGGTACCGTTAGTTGAAGTGATACATACCCAAATAAAACAAATTGCACGAGCCTTCCATCTATTTCTGTTCTCTACTCATCAGTCAGCTGCCCTTTCGCCGAAGTACTACTGGCACTACTAGTAGCGTTGCTCCACACACAGGCGGACAACCAATCACCGAATGAGGACACCGATGTTTACCGAAGGCCAGCAAGATGATATCGAGCAGTAAAATCAGTAGTAGGAAGCATCTCTAGCACATCAGGGTCTGATTCGCCTATGATGAGGACTAATTCTCTTTGTCGAACGATCTCCGGTTAGCGATTAGTAAAGGGCTTCTCACGGAATCGTGGTCGTCCAGGGTATTTCATGAGGCCGATACCGGGCTTCCATGCTGGACTTTCGCAGCAGAGTACATCACAAAGTGACCTGACCTTTGGATCTGGTGTGGCAATGGAGCATAGTGTTCCCGTTACGAATATAAAGAGAGAGACCGCTGAGCCCGCGTCCCCTCCAAAGACCGATGAACTTTCGGATTTGTCGCATGTATATCCCGAGGGCGGACTCGAGGCCTGGTTTGTGGTGCTTGGAGCATGGTGTGCGATGATCCCTTCCATGGGATTGCTTAACTGCCTGGGCATTCTCCATGCGTGGACGAGTAAGCACCAGCTTCAAGACTATTCCGAGTCCAGCATTGGCTGGATCTTTGGCGCATACAGCTTCTTCTTGTATGCCGCTGGAGCGCAAACCGGTCAGTGACCTCCCCCATCACGTTGAGACCTACTCGCGCTGAGAAATCCCAGGACCAATATTGGATACTCATGGACCCAATTATGTTATTATCCCAGGGTCGATTGGCATGGTTATAGCACTGATTGGCTTTAGTTTCAGCCAGGGTAGGGAGCATCTGTCGTCCGTACAGCAGTGGTACAGTTGATGCTGACTGACTGATATAGAATTCTACCAGATATTCCTCTCATTTAGTGTTCTTGGCGGCCTATCTGCGTGTACCCTCTTCATTCCAGCAATTTCTTGTATTGGACACTGGTTCGACGTGCGACGCGGATATGCGACCGGCATCGCCTGCACTGCCGGGGGTTTAGGAGGAGTCATCTTCCCCGTTATTATTCTTTTTGCAGCACCTCGAATTGGCTTTCCCTGGGCCATTCGTATTATCGCGCTCATCAGTGCTGTTCTTTTATTGATCTCATGTTTGACGCTGAAAACACGGCTTCCCAAAGACAAGAATGTTGGCGCATCGGTCGACTTCCATGCTCTGCGGGAGAAGAAATATGCCGCAACCACGATAGCGGTCTTCCTGGTGGAATTCGCCGTCTTCATCCCCATCACCTACATTTCATCTTACGGGATTCACGTTGGCTTGGATAATACTCTTGCGTACGCGCTAAGTATCTTCCTCAACTTAGGTGCTGTTCCAGGACGGCTCCTACCGGGCTTAGTAGCAGATCGGCTCGGAAGGTTCAACGTGATGGTAGTAACATCTGTCATCTGTGCGGCGCTCACACTCGCGTTATGGCTCGCTTCAGGGGCGAATATGCCTGCAGTCATTTGCTATGCGGTACTGTTTGGCTTTTGGAGCGGTGCCGCCATCAGTCTCACCCCCGTGTGCATCTCGCAGGTGTGTAGAACGGAGGATCTGGGAAAGAGAAGCGGGACGACATTTACCATAGCCAGTGTTGGTACATTGACGGGCATCCCGATTGCAGGTGCTATCCAGCAGCAGAACCAGGGGGACTATTGGGGCCTGATTGTCTTCGGAGGCATGTTGTATGCGGCCTCCGCGGTCGCCTTTGCTGTTGCCAGGGGCATTGGTGCGGGCTGGAAATTGATGGTCAAGTTCTAAAGGCTGCGATAGACAAGTAAGACAGAAATTGACTACCAAGTAGACCAAACGAGATACTAGTATATCTCGTCGGGTAGTGGTGCGTCTGTGTCTACCAACAGTATGCATCAGAATAGACATAGAAGCGAATAACATTGCCTTTTTTTTTTTTTTTTTTTTTTTTTTTTTTTTTTTTTTTTTTTTTTTTTTGGTATTGCCATAGTGAGGAGTAATGATGGCATAAAGTGTTGGATTTAGGAGCAGTCTAACAGGGAAATTCTCGGCGAAGTCAACATTGAGGCCAAAGTTGCTCTTCTAGGCAACCAGATCGGCGAAATGCAGGACGTAGTCATCCCCACTGCATGAGTGAATGGCTGTCGGCTGATGAATGGGCCGGATGGCTTGTCTCGACGAGGTGTCTTACCACTGCACAAGCAGGCAAGGCCGAAAGACAAAGTGCTTGATGTCTAAAGGCAGGTAGTATTAAGACTCATCCCTCGGCCTTATACCTGGCACATATAAAGCGTCTCTGGCCACTTGCGCTGCGTGTGAATTTCGCTGGGAAATGCCTCATGTTTCTGCTCCTCACCATGGATCTGAAACAGAAAGTGATTAGCCTCAAAGCCCGACTATGTTGTCGTTCCCCACCTGTGGACAAGGTGGATGAACCGAACAGGAGAGACGTACGGCAGAGTACACCAACTCCCGACACGGCGACAGTCAAGTGAGTGTCCGAAGTCTTCAAGATTACAAGCCATTTTGCTCACCTCCAATCTTTAGAAATGAAACAGCGATGCTTCCAACATATAGTGAGAGTTGCGAGACTTCCACACCATCCTACCCAGTGTTCTACAATGGTACCTGACTCACTGCCACACATATCCGAAATCCCTTATCATTACTATTCACGAGCTAATCCGCAAAAGGGGATCAATGCTTTGGATCCTGTTGTAGGGGAAATGGATACCGCTGGTGATGGTCAACTTGAATGTCTTGCGAGCCTCTTGATATGGTGACCGACGCGCCCGAGTTTTTTTTCTTTCGCCGATCGACGGCGGGGGGATATTGAAGCAACGAAATTGTGAGGTTTCTAGTGGAAATCTACATAATATTGTCCTAGTCAATTAAAATTTATCAGAACAGTATATTCGAAAGAACAGCCAAAACGGAGTGAAGCTGTCGTAGCAAAAGTCCTTACTAACTAGTAGTAGTGCGCCTTCCGGCGATGCTTGAGCCAAGCAATTCGGCGGTGCCATTTGGCGGTTAACGAATCAAACGAGGAATTCGGCGAAGTCCTCGGCCAACTCGTTCTTGGCCGCTGTCGAATTGACTTCGGCGGATTAGTTAAATATCCTTTGATCGGTAGCGGCGATTATTGATGTTGCTGGTCTGACTAGTACTCCGAAAAATCACCTCGAACTCGCAAATCACCGACCGACTGATTGTCGCATGGCGTCAAATTCTCCAAATCCAATAACCCCCCATCATCTCCACCCTCGTACGCCGCCTCCTACCATTCGTCCCTATAGATCAAAACGACATCCACCATGTGACGAATGCCGCCGGAGAAAGCTACGCTGTGAAGCTGATCACAACGGCAGTTGTCAGCGCTGTACAGCTGCGGGTCACTCTTGTTCCTTTGCTCGTGTTCGTCCTCGCCCTCGCCCTCGCCCTCGTTCTCGTCAGGGCACCGTGCCGCCGAAGCCGCTCTCACCAGAAACCCGACCGGTGGCAACCGGCGATTTGCAACCGACCGAGGAACTTGTGGTGGACCAAGATCCCCCAGTTCCGCATCAAGCGGTCGAGATTCCTTTCTTCGAGCTAGACTCGGTGCGATTCTCAGCAGATCCAGGCGGTACTCGCCCGCACACCCCCTCTGCCTTCAAGGAAAGACACACGCATCAAACCATCCAGACACTCGATGGTTTGGGGGGTGTATCCTACCAGGTCAATGGCACGTCAGCCGAATCTGACCCGTGGCTCCTCAGACACTGCAAGTTCAACGACAGAGGCTTCCTCTCTTTCCACCAAGTGCACTTCCGAAACGCAGGGGGCGTTCCGTTTGACGAGAAGATTCCCTGTCATTTTCTGGTCTCGTCGGATCAGCTCTATGAGCCCTCCAAGGCTCAGCTGCTGCCGCCAGAACCCCTCACTACACATGAGCAATTAAATCATCTTGTGCCCCCTGAATGTGGCCAGAGATTGATAGTGCTGTAAGTTGACATTGTTACCACGGTTTATCCGTTCAGTAGTTGACATGAGATGGTTGTCTCTCCAGCTTCATGAGGTTTATTTTTCCGACGCTGCCGATCATTTCGCGGTCGCATTTTGGGCTTGCAGCGGCAGGCACAGTGCCCGATCAGACTATCCTTCAAAAGACGTCCCTGTGTCTTTTGGCTGCAATCTACGCATCAGCACAGCCTTTCGCCAAATTTGATGACTACCTTTGCTTGCTTGATGCGTACACTCCTCCCCCAACTGATCTACTCTGGCGCATGGTTCTTGACCTTGTGCTGCGGGACATCCATACTGCCCGTCTATCGACCCTCCAAGCAGGAATCCTCTACCTTCATCGACCAGTCAGCGTCACTGAAAGTGCTGTGGCTGATAGTGCCTTTACCTGGTCCTTGGTGGGCATGCTTGTCGGTGTGGCCATGTCACTTGGGCTTCAGTTGGATTGCCGGCTAATGGGACTTCCGTTATGGGAAAAGAGGATTCGCCGTCGGCTCTGGTGGGCCATCTACGCCGAAGACAAATGGCGTTGCTTGCTTACCGGGCGTCCATCTTATATAGGAAGCGACGATTGGGATGCCGCAGATCTCAACGATGATGATTTCGTCATGTCCGAAAGTCTGCGCCTGGCCCTACAGCAACCCCCGTCCGCCTCACACTCTTCTCACGATATTCTCAGTGCTCAACCATTCCAGCAATTCATCCAGTTGTCGCGCATCGCTGATGAACTACAACGCTCCCTCTTGTAGGTCCCCCAACTACGAATGTAATGTTAATTTACGCGATACTGACCACCCCTGGCCCCATAGCACGCTAAAGGCGTCGCAGCGTTTATCGCCAGATTTTCATGCAACGCTGGAAATCGCCCGTCCTCTTCTGCAGAAGCTCAAGGAGTGGTACGCGCACTCCCCAGTATCGGTACGTCAGCCCGATCATTTGCCTACTACTATGGACAGCATATACTGCCAGTCCAACTGCCTCCGTTTCGCCTGCATCCTTCTAGAGGTCTTTGTATTCCGCGCTCTCCTGCGGCCAATGGTTCGCTCGGCTGCTCCGCCTCCGTTGCTCGAGGAGAGCTTCGAGACAACGGAATTCACGAACCAATTCAACGATCTACTGGCTCAGTTGTTTGACGCCGACGAGATTGAGCCGTCCATGGCCATTGACATGTCCGATGAAAATGGCATGGGAAATGCGGTGCTGAGAGCAGCCGACAACTGTGCGGCGAAAGTGATCCGTCTGGTGATGCGTATGACTACTAGTGATTTGTCGAGTTTCTGGTACAGATGTATGTTCTGTCAATGGATGAGTCAGACATTCGGCTGGAGATATACTGACTGAGCTAGGGTCCCGTGTCGGATTTGCAACCGTCTCCAGTTTCCTACTGCTACTGCTTGTACAGGCGCCCACGAACGACCACGCTCTCCGTGCTAAAAGCCTTGTGGACCTTTGGCGTCAAACCTTACGGAATCAGAGCACAGGGTGTCCGGCCATGAATCTCGGTTTAGTCAGATTAGATGGCTCTCTTTGGCCTGGACTGGCGAGGAATTATTATCTCCCAAAGCATGTGAAAGAGGTTCTTGAAGAATAGGAAGCATTTCTGCAGGAATGGATGCATATGTGGCCGAAGAGCTATAACCACCTCCACCGGTCGGATAACGCAGACATGCAAATGTACGAGATCAGGCTCCAGGAGGCCTTCCAAGTGCGTCTATTGACTTTCACCATGACCGAAAGATAGAGGCTGATACACTGCGCTCAACTTGATACAAGGATTCAGAGCCCAGCACCTGCCCGGTGATTGTTTACGTTTAAGTACCGAGATAGAGGTAAGCGAGGGAGTGCTAAAGACTCGGACAGATGCAGCTGCAACAGGGGGTCGCAGACACCGAAACACGTTCTATTTGACTGTGAGAGACTCCGCGGGCTCCAGCTTGTGCTCCGACAAAGGCTCAGGAAGCAGAGGGTGGCAGTCAACTGGGACGACTTTGACGCGTTGGTAAGCGAACCAGCCGCGGCTCGCTACGTCGCTGATTTTATGATCCAAACGGGGCTCTTGAACCAGTTCAACGAGGTCCCGCCAATCGCAGAGTAGGAAGGCATTGGGGGAAGATGCTGGGTATATAGATTATACAGGCAGCAAGCGGGTATCACCCCGCGATGCAGGCCATGTCATACATATACAGCCACGAGGAAGATCCGCGGCGATCCGCAGAGGCCAGGCGAGGCCTGAGCAAACGCAACAACCCACACGGACACTATACAGAGAGCACCAAGCAGAGCTAGGTAAAGCTCCAGGGGGCTAAGGGGACAGAGGACAAAGCAAGATGTGGTGTGCCCTTCGGTAAGCTTTTAGAGCACGTGACATCTTAGCAATAGCATCAGGACCCGGGCCGAGTGGCGCAGGGTCAACACCATGTTTTATCTTATTTTTGCATTTTGTATGTACACGAATAGCCTTCCTAGGAGCCTAGGGAACACCTGCACAGCAAGGCCACTAGTAAGGCCGGCTATATCAGGTATATGGATTCTACTATTACTACTACTACGAAGGAGTGCTAAAGCAAATGACCCTAAAGTCCCCGACACCACATCTCGCGTCGACTGAAGATTTAGTTCAGCTAGCAAACAAATATATGTGACGAGTAAAGTATGACTCCAGATCAGCTCCCCCAAAGACATCAGTGCACTTCCATCGAATAAGTCTGCTTTGTACCATTGCGATCTTCACAACCAGGCTGATGTCATATTTGGACCGTTCATATACACATTAATCTGCATGGCTTGGAGCGCATCGTTGTAGTATTGGAGCACCTCGAGAGTCTCCCCCGTTCCCTCAGTGGGAGCCAAAAGCCCTTTGGTGCCCTGTGCTTTCGCCTCGTTCAACCACACATCTTGAGCCTCCTGCGAGGAAGTCATGGCGTCCGGAATGAAGGCGGAGACGTTTTGGTAAGGGTAGACCTTACCAGGAATCATGCCGCTAGTCACAACGAAGCCTAACTCTTCATCAATGACTAGACCAACGCGCGCCTTCTCATCAGTAGGATGATCTGTGGGCCAGCTGCAACTAAGCGGGGTGGTCGTTCCATTGTCGTATGTTCCCGTATCGATGACCTTCCAACCCACTTCGGTAAACTGGCAGTTGGCGTCGATGCTCACGGACAAATCACTCGAGGTGGCAAAGAGAGCCTCACTCAGGGCCGTCAATGTTGCCCGACTCGCCTTTGTCCGGTTATCTGGAGGTGACATCAAGACCTCGTAATTTCTGGGAAGCTCAGCGGCTGAGAAGGAGAAGCCATGGTCCCCACGGTAGCGGTTGATGAACAATTCCAGCTCGGTGATCTCCTGGTCAATAACCTTGACTCGTCCCCTGAGGACGGACTCCGTCGTGTCGCTACCTTCGCTGACGTCCAATGCAAAATAAGCCGACCCTTGCGTGGTGTCGATTGCGAGCAAACTGGGTGGTCCTGCTTTGGTGACAGTTCGCCAGGCTGTCATCATCCCGAGCGCTGCGGGGTGAGAGTTTTCCGTAGCCTGATATACTGTAGCCATTGGCAGGGTGTACGGGTTGTGCACGACCATTGAAGCCAGAATTTGATCCACGATTGTTGCCATGCACTCTCGGGAACAGTCACGCTTTGCTGGCTCTGAAGCGCGCTGGTCAATTAGCGAGGCGGCAGGCATTGGGGAAGCTCCCGCTGCGAGGACGAAGCTTGCCACTGTACTTAGAAACAAAGACCTCATTATTGCTATGACGATACTTTCTTAGATACCAGGCAAGATACACGAGAGCCTTTAAAAGGCACATCTAATGCTGCACTAAAATGCCGACCGGACCGCTATGCCAGCATGCAATCTAAATAGCTTGATACTTGCGCCCAGGAATCACTACGACTCGTCGAAGCAATCAGCATAGGCTGCCAGGGAGTCCAGAAGATCATGAACCTCGAATGCCCACATTCCGATGTTCCCCACGTTGTCCGAAGATGAAAACCTTCCGACGAATTCTTTTAGAAGTATCGCGTTATTGGCAACGATACTGTGCTTGCAGAAGACTAGTTGCTTGGCTACGTAAGCGCCGCCTCCGATGTGGAGGCACGGAAAGCGGGCCCGACCCCAGACTTTCCATGCGGGGGAAAGTGTACAACAAATGTTGAGATCTATCGAGATTAGCAAAAGTGAAATTTCCTTCGTAAATGGTCGGTGGATTATCCTGGGACTTCAGAGAGCTGCTGGCTAAAAGGGTCAATCGAACCAAGCCGCTATACACGGGCAGTGTTGCAGACAGTAGAGCCTGACCGATCGCGATCTAGAGATCTTTTGCGTCTTTCTTACGTGACTGGGTATGGAAGTCTCTGCACAGTGAAAGGAATGTGGAGCCAGTCTTGCAAGACTCGCCCAGGTACCATTCTCATTACCCAAATAGCTGATATGGGTCCCCCTTCAATTCCATGCGACTGAGCCACGTGTGAAGGATATTGCCACACGCGGAGTAGGGCTGACTTGCTGGTGAACTAGCACTCTAGTAGCCGGAAACTTGGTTGGAACCGGATGAAAGGTTATTTCGTCATTATTGCTAGAATGCTACCCTACCGGGCATCGTCGAACTGAATACGAGAAAATCGCCTGTCTAGATCTAAGATTCCATTCATGCCAGCCAATCTGGCCAGAGAGCTGCGGGGATTTGAGAGTGTACCCCTCTGAATACGAGGGCCAGGATCATACTTCATGGTTATACATATCATCCCTCCGATCACCACTTCATAGTGTCAGAATCGAATATGCATCTACCCTCTCTGTTAACTCGTAATTTACAAACCACAACCACAGCCCTAAAATCATCATGTCTACTGAAACCACACGTGCCCTGATTCAACCAACCGCTGAATCCAATGCAGATGGTCTAACCCTCCAAACCGACGTAGCCGTCAATTCCAACCCAGCCAAAGGCGAGCACCTGATTCATGTCCATGCCTGCTCTCCCTGCGCTGGGGAGCTTCTCTGGCCTAGAAACTTCCCCCCACCCACTAAACGCCTTCTAATTCCCTGTCCCGATGTCTCCGGTACCGTTGTCTCCGCGCCCCCAGATTCCCCATTTCAACCTGGGGCCGAGATCTATGCTCGTACGAGTTATGTCAGACCTGGCAACGCTCGTGACTATACCATCGCTACTACGGACGAGCTCGCCAGAAAGCCAGAAAGCTTGACTTGGGTTGAGGCTGCTGCGGTGCCAGTATCAGCCGAGACTGCTTGGCAAATTCTCTTCATCAACGCCGGGATAGTCCCTCCCGAGGCTGTGATGGATATCCCCAGAGCACAATTGGCATGGAAAGGCAAAAGAATCCTGGTCACGGCTGCATCTGGGGGCGTGGGACTGTGGGTTGTGCAGCTTGCAGCGAGGGTGCTGGGCGTCGAGGTGATCGGGACGTGTGGACCCGACAACGTCGACCTGGTGCGATCTATGGGGGCCAAGGAGGCTGTTAATTATCGAGCCACTGACCTGAAGGCCTGGGTAGAGGAGGAGGAGGGAAGGCGGGTAGATGTGGTTGTTGACTGTGTAGGAGGACGAGCACTCGAGGATGCTTGGTGGACTGTGAAGGACGGAGGCACAGTGGTGAGTATCTTCCAACCTCCCAGAACATTATGTCCATGGAAGGATCCGAGTGCAAGAGGTGTTAAGGATATATTCTTTGTAATGGAGCCAAGTGGCAATCAGCTGGGGGCGGTCACTGAGTTGATTGAATTAGGAAAGTGTCAGGGAAGGGTGGATAGTGTGTGGCCGTTGGAACATTTTAGGTCAGCATTTGAAAGGCTGGCGACTGGGCACACCAGCGGGAAGATTGTATTTGACTTGAGCTTGAACAGGTAGCAGAGACTCCATCGCAGCGGTCATAGGTAGGAAGGTGGTTGTTTGTATAGGATACCAAGTTCAGCCCATGCGTTCAAACCAGAGGACAATTGAAGAGATAGGGAAGCGTGATGAAGAGGACTGCGAAAGGTAGTGATTTAGAAATATGTAGGTAAAAGGGGGATTCATAACAGTCATATCTATTTCTCCTATCCCAGAATATTATCATGATATTTGAGAGATAGCACAAGTACCATCCGGTCTCTGAGGTAGCTGTGGCAACATCATTGTTTTTGTGTTCAACTTAAGTAGGAGTAGTGCCAGCAGCAAGGCCATAGCTCCGTCTGCAAAGAACCGAGTGTACAAGCGAATACTACGACCAGCATTCATGGCAGTATTGATTTTAGCTATACATACTAGTAACATATATTTGCCAGGGGATCGGGTCAGACCCCGCTGCAGACAGACAACGATCTACTTTCTGTCTCCTGGTCCGAGGTTGATTGCCTGAGCAATAACCAAGCATCTCAATATGACAGAAGGAGCATTTAATGGCATTCAGTTGACATGATATTAATAAGGCTCCAGTATCAGAGTATCAGTTTTGTTAACCTACGTGTTGCTATCTTACAACCAAAGCAATTCCCAACACATACCAGGGGGCCAACAAGGTGTTAACTCGATTAACTATCAGGAAGTGATTCAGCGAGTTAATGTGGAAGAGCATGGATACACAAGACGATGGGTGATTCCAGACAGCCATCTCTGGGACAATATCTCCTTGGATCCCTATCCCCATCTCATTGACTCGCAAGGAAGCGGTGTTCTCGGAGATGTCATTGCCGCAGCTTAAAATTAGAAACCATGCGTTACACCGCGCCGGTGACCCTATATTCATCGGGGGTGCTTCAATGGGCTGCCTAGTCTCGCATTCTTGCATCCCAACTACTGCTACCTATCGAGTATTGCCGTCTCTTTGCGGACTAGCCATATCGAGAACAGCCAATCATATATCGAACTTCCCCTTCAAAATGTCTAGACCTATATAGGACTAGCCCAGATGCTAAAAGAGCCTAGGTAATCAGGCAGTACCTCGTGGATCAGGCCTAAGCCTCAAGTCCTAACTTGCGGTTCCCGAATATGATACAACACCGCTTAAAAGAAGCGTTTCTGGCCCCCAAATGGCTACCGGGATCATTAAAGGCCAGATCCAGGATGAGACTTGACGGGACATTGACGCGGGAGGATTGCGCGCCGGAAGATTTTCAGGTGGTATGATCGATGCCTCGGTAGGAAGGGGCCGTAGAGATTCAGCCTGCTTATGTTGGGGGCCAAACCTGCCAGCATGGCAGCGGGCAGAGCGAGTAAGCACTAGTTGGGGGCCAAACTTGCAAGCAGGGCAGCGCGCACAGAGAGAGAGATATATAGAGTAAGCACTAGTTGGGCGGTATTACACACGTGTCCTGTGTATAACATAAAACCGTATTGTACATGTAAGCAAACACGTATGATACATTACTCGACTCGGTATTATTTGGACCGCATACGAGGCTCCGACCGGTAGATGAGGGCTTATCTCTATGGCCTCCTACTAGATACAGAAAAATGTTTTCAAAAAAAAAAAAAAAAAACCAAGACAAACAAACAGCCATGGCTGTCATGACCAGCGAAGCTCCACTGCAGCGATTGTTGCAGCACGTTTAGATCTGCTTAAAACTCATAAAATGCTTGTTATTACCAGTGTCCATGTGCAGCAACGTTCCTGCACCAACCACATTCAAAGAGGAGAAACAAAGGAACATCATTACGTCAAGGCAAGTGAAAACCTGCTGTCAGGCGCCCACTATAATCCCGCTGCATTGCCGCCATCCTTGTGCATCTGGACCAAATCGCCTCCGGGACATAGATGCCACCTGCCACATGGAATGATCTACCTGCGGCCACCTGCCGCTGTGATGTCTGCACTCCAGGCCAATGTCGGCGGTGCTGCCAAACCGTTTCATACTGAATTGTTGACTTCCTATATACTCCAAAGCTTAACTTCAACATGTACAATAGTCAATCCTAATCCAGAATGAACCAACCTATCTACTTTGAATAATAAAGTTTCTTAAGGAACATCTGTTTCAGTAGTTCTGGGATTGAGCGACCGGCTTTCAGGAATGTTCTTTGGAACTATACCGCAATCCAGTTGTTCCTAGTCTATCTTACTTATGATCCTAGATATATGTATATCTCTTATTAGAGCTTCTGGGCCTCAGGAAACCATGGTTACCCTTGCAAGGAAGCACTAGGATTGTGCAGGGGAATTTCACAGGAGTAATAGCAAGAATCAGTACAACATCATTTCCGGAAACTACTGCAAGGCAAGCAAAACTTGGAGCAGAAACCTCCTTTCTTACATCATGCACGGACATTTAGCTGGGCTATAGCTCGAGAGTGCAAAATCTGATAATATCAGAAGGTGTAGATTAGGGCCCCTCCTTCACCCAGAAGTTGGCTGATGTGATCCGATCAACTTCTCTCTTGACATCGTTTGGGAGTGCTACTAGTCCGAATTAATTGGCTCAAAAAAGGGTGATGTATTCAGGGATATACAGAAGATACTCCTACTGAGCAAGCAGCATATCAGCCACGGCTTCTCCAAAAGCATACATAGGAGCCTGGTAATGACCTGCCAGTGGCAAAGGAAGCACACTAGCGTCGCAAACTCGAAGGTTCTGAACACCCTTAACCCGACACTGGGTGTCCACCACCGTCCCCATGGCGGCCGTACCTCCATTTTGGAAAAAGCTACTCCCCACAATCTGCACCCGTCGGTCTAGGTCTGCATTACTGGATGCACTGGTGATGGGCTCATGGCCCGGCGGCGGTGTCTCGCCATCGATAACCTCCTTTGCAGAATCTGTTTCCATAACGCGCAAGGCGACTCGCATACCAGCGCGTATGGCGGCACGATCTGTCTCAGTGTCGAGATATCTCGGGTCCAGTACTGGATCAGCAGTGGGATCAGCACTCGCGAGCGTGACACTACCTCGACTGGTTGGAAGAAGGAGAACCACGGGGCTGCTGATGTGGTTTCCGTCCATAGGGACCCGGAATTCGGAACCACCACCGGCGATTGGTGCGTAGGCTACCATCACTTCCACATTGCCGCGGGGTTCTTGTAGGTAAGGGTCTTCCGCGTCGATCCTGTCTTTTTGGGCGGCCTCGATGAGCTCTGCGTGCGGTGTAGGAACCGTTGCAACCCATTCTATGGGGTTGCCGTGCCGAAACTCGGGCTTGTTAAAGAGTGGGGAGCCAAGTGCATATCCCTTCTCCGGGTTCCGTAGCTTCCAGAAGAAGGTTGCCGAGATTTTATCGTGGTAATTTTCTCCAACAGGTAGATCTGCGATGGTGGGGATATTGTGTTGTGCGAGATGCTGCTGGGGTCCAATGCCGGATAACATCAGCAACTGAGGTGTTTTGATAGCACCGCACGTCACGAGCACTTCTCTCGATGCCGTGTATTGAGTCCCATCGGTCAGTGTGATACCGGTAGCCGTCTTGGAGTCGTCGAAATTCACCCGTGCGATGACGGAGTTCGTCAGCACTGTCGCCTTGGAAAGATCGTAGGCCTTGCTGGCTGGTTGTCGGAGAGCATCCTTCCAGTTCTCCGTGAATGGTCCAAAGCCAAGAGGACTGCCGCCGTTGGTATCAGGATTGTATTCCAGACCCGCAGCCAACATTGCATTGCGGATCTGTTCTCGCAGCGGGTAGGTACGAGCCGCGGCCGTTGTCGAAATCGGCCCACTGAACCCATACTTTTCAGGGCTACCGGTCGGATCGTGGTGAGTCTGCGCCATCTTGAAAAACTTAAGCATATTCGCATAGTTCCACCGCTCGTCTCCCACTGCCTTCGCCCAGGAGTCATAGTCGACTGAGTGACCTCGAGTCCACAGACCGTAGTTGATGCCACTAGAGCCCGACAGCAATTTGCCCACGTAATTGGGAACAGAGCGGTTGCCCAGTCCTGGCTGCTTGGCTGTCATCAGGTTGTATTCCCATTCAGTGCCATGGAGATGCGGTGCAGCAACAGGACTCATGATCTTGTCGTTGTAGTCTTCGGGACCAGCCTCGACGACCAGTACGCTGTGTCCCGCCTGGGAGAGGCGACTTGCGAGAACGCATCCCACGGTACCACCTCCACAGATAACATATTCGTAGGTCTTGCTCATCATGTCAATTGGTTCGAATGTCACTCTGTAGAGGAATAGATAATAGTATATTGTTTTATCGTGTGGAATGAGCGCTGTGAATGACCTCTCACTTGAGACAAAGTAAGATTTTATATCTTCATTGAGTCCAATGTAACAGCTGGCGGGGTTCTCATGCCACCCGGTTGAGGTCTCGAACTAGCGAAATCATCGAAGGACTATGAGGGAATTACAAGATCCCTGTCAAAATTTTTGGGCTTACTTGCACTTTTCGCCAGCCTCATGTCACGTAACCATATGGCCCCCAAGAAGATCCACGGCCGCGCATGATTGTGATTGGCGTAGCTACGTGTACTGTGGCGCAAGTCTCCCGAGGGGAGTTCCAACCCACATCATTTATTTCCCCTCCTGATAAGCGCTAAGGAATATATATTTCAACTAGTAAAAAAGTTTCACGGCAGATTCCTCTATCTTGCTGGCTCCCTCCACCCTGTCGGTCCCCTTTTGAGATCCGTCCGCAAAACCGCCGGTTTGCATCTACTTTAAGTACAACAACTTTATAGGCGAAAGGAGCCGCGCCCCCCCGCCCCCCCGTCCACAAAGGTTAATAACAATTCAAATAACAGCCTTGTCAATACGAGTATCGTGATATAGTGGGACCCGCCCCCGTCGGAGGACATTTGTCACAATCATTTCTCCTTGGCCCCCACCAACGTGATTAATTTCAGGCATTTTGGCCCCCCTTCTTGTGCATAAGTATTAAACATACACAGAATTAAATGAGAAAGGATTCTTGCAAGATCACAGCCGGCATTTACTGGCTAGCGTAACTGTTAGAGTTCAGGTTCCCCCAGCCCGCCAGGCAACCTGCCTCAAACCGAAGTCCTCGCCGACGTATTGATATTCCGGCACCATAGACTTTCATGAGGTCTTGGATTTTGTGCTCCTCGTTCTGAAGGGGACAACACTCCGCTTTTGTGGTATACACCTCGATAAAGACCAAAATGGGATCCACTTCGTCTCCAGGATATGATTCCAGTGCAACTCGTGTGCCTATCATTATTGGAGTTTGTGTACCTATGGTTGTTCTGGCCATTCTAGCAACCGCTCTTCGCATCTGGGCACGGGTCATGACAAACGTCAAATTGTGGTGGGATGATTGGTTATGCATCGTGGGACTCGTACGCCTGCTTCCCCCCTCAACCCTAATAAAACATCTTACTCGTTCCACGAGAAGCTAATAGAAAGGCTTTTCCCGCACAGCCATTTGCAATCCTGCCTTCCATCTTCGACTTCGTTCAAATCAATAATGGCTTCGGACGACCAATGGCAACAGTGCCAGCTGATAAACTGGTTACATACAGTCTGTTCCTGTACATTCTGATGTTGTTCTATAACCTGGGACTAGCATTCTTCAAGCTCTCGTGCCTGGCACTGTATATTCGGATGTTTGGAATTCATCGTTGGATCCGCTACATGAGTTATGTCATCGGTGTGATGGTCATTGCCTGGGTCTTGGCCAATGAATTGGTCCTGGCTTTCCGATGCCATCCAATT
Source organism: Aspergillus welwitschiae (assembly GCF_003344945.1). NCBI lineage: Eukaryota > Fungi > Ascomycota > Eurotiomycetes > Eurotiales > Aspergillaceae > Aspergillus > Aspergillus welwitschiae. The sequence continues at coordinate 102,640 of NW_020798750.1, read as the reverse complement.
GATCTGGCCTGGAAGGGAACTGCAGAACAGCAGGCAAAATTCTGCGTCACGCAGACGAACATATTCATCGCGCAGTCCGGTCCGACAATATTCTTCGATCTACTTATTCTCATCATGCCCATTCGAGTCGTCTGGGGTCTGCATTTGCAATCGGCACAAAAGCTTGGTGCCATCCTTGTTTTTTCTTTGGGATTGCTCGTTACCGTCATTAGTATGATCCGCCTCGCAGATACACTTCACTCGACAGACACAGACTTGACCTGTACGTTCTTTAGCTTCATGAGACTTAGATGCGCCAGTGAAAGAATCTGACATTTGATGACAGACGGATACGTCGAATTAGGCATGTGGTCTGCGGTCGAGCCCGTGACTGGCTTGATTTGCTGTTCCCTTATGACTTATGGCCCATTTATCAAGAAACTTCGCCAAGCTGGCAAAGGATACATTCGAGGCAAATCCAGCCACCATAGACAGTCGCACTCTTCAAATTCTTTTGCCACTCAAAATAAACTCACAGGTCATCGATCCGCGGAGTATGATCAGTCTGACCTCGAATTGACCTTTTGCTCATTCACCAATGAGGCCCCCGTCGTGGGTAAGGCCGATACCTTTGGAAAAATACATGACGGTGCGATAAACATCACCCACGAGTTCCAAGTTCGACGAGACTAAGCTGTTCGCTTGGAAAGCCCCCAAGCGCTGGAGGACGGCATATCTCCAGATACTCAATTTAATTATTATTATTACCTTTCAAAGATTATTGAGCCGTTACTCAGTTCACCCTTTTACACCGACATCCATGCTGGAAATGACGTTCCTCTATGTAAGCTTCCTTTATGTAAGCGTGCCACTCCAAGCGTGGTAGATCAAGCACGTTGTTTTCACCTTCGAATTCCGGAAAGCTCAGTTCCCATACGCATGTGTATCCACGGGAAGAGTGAACAGGACCAAGATATTTCTTGCATTAGAGCACTATCAACGTGTAGGGACCGTATATGGTTCCAAGTTGTTTTAAAACGGGATGCACTGAATATGGGAATGTGGAGTTGGGGGCGCCGGTGGAGAGATGGGCTGAATAGCGTCTCTGGAAATTCCCGGGTGTAAAATCCACAATCAATGAGCGAACGAAAGTTGAGTCACTCCAACCAATCACATCTCACAGTCTTTCTTGGGTACCCGAGTGGTTCAGTGCACCAACCAAGCCCCTCATCACTACTAGTGGGGACATTGATTTTCGCCCCCGTGCACGTAAACGTTGGAGCGATCAGGCAATCACAGATGAATGGAGGCCAAAGCTGCGATTCTGCAAGGGCAACGTAAGAATTATGCACCTCACGTGGAACACATGGTCCTGTCTCTGTACTAGCTGTAAATCAATGAGTGGAGTCTTTATTTTGGCGGTTGGGGGCGATAAAGCCCCGGAGCCTTACCCGTGGCCGTGGAGACGACTTCTCATTGAGTACGTATCGCCCCAGTTGACGTTGACTTAATTTAACGGTGTATTTTTCGTCTTTCTTATCGCGGAATTTGATCCAGAAAGTTATTTGTTTTCTTACGGAGTGCATCCAAAGTGTAAGCGCTAGCACTGGTGTAATCTGCTGTTTCTGTAAAACAGTATTGTTGGTTAAGTTACAAGCAAAGGCTAGCGCCAACACTTTTGGTGCAAACCTCCACACGCCCAAAGTATTTATTTTGAGGGCTTTCAATCTCCTATGGATATAGCTAGGTGGCGCTCGGCCGGAACGGAATTGAGCAAATCAGCCCCCATGTTTGTGTGATAACGGCCCCCATACTGAAGCGGCTCACGCAGATTAGCCGACCTGATCTATAATCTCACCTATTTCTATTAGGCTAGACCGAACGGTTGGGCTTCATGCCCCGATAGAGAGTAATACGACCCGATCAGGGAATCTACTATAGAAAATGTGCCCACAAGCCTCCATGGTTCATGGTCTTGAAAAAAGAATATCTACAGCCAATTGATCCTTAGTCCCTCATCAGATTCGTACAAACCGACTTTGGCTCTTTGGGTTACGATAAAACAAGTTCAATAGTCTCTGAACACTTAATTAGACTCTGTTGTGTCATCAATCAAGATCGTTCCCCATGGCAATCATGGAACAGCCAGCACTGGTTATATTTGGCCCTCAAATTTCTTGGCCCAGCAATTCAAGTGCAGAGCGCATCCGGCGTGATCTCGTCCAGGATCCTTCTCTCGCACCATTTGCGGATGCTATTAGAAAGATTCCTGAGCTCTGGGCTTCACTGGTCGAAATTGAACCACGACTTCGAGAAACACAGGGAAGACGGAACTTGGAACAGCTTCGGGACTGGGTCGAGATAGGATCCCTACCTAGGAGAGACAGTCCGGACGAAATACTACCAAATGGGTTTGCAACTCCGTTCACGGTCATTGCCCAGTCCATTGAATACTGGCGATGCTTCCCACGTGGCGGCTTGCAGTGGCTTCACTCAAGATCAGAAGCTGGTCCTGCCCTGGAGGGGATGTGTACTGGGTTTTTAACAGCAATCGCGGCAGCAACCTCGAAAGATTCGACAGAGTTTTTTGCCATGGCGGCAATCGCTGTTCGTTTGGCAGCCTGCATCGGCACCTTCGTCGACCTAAACGGAAACACTTCGGATGGCACAGGAGAAGCAAGAGCATTGGTGGTCAGATGGAGTTCGCCCATCCAGGAGTCGTGTCTTCTGAGAATACTGGAAGAACAGCCGAATGTAAGTTTTACAATTCTTCCGAGTGCCTTAAGTCAAGGCTTTTTTCATCACAGAAAGACAGGAATTAGGAGGATGGGAGAAGGAGGGAGGGGTTCCAGTCTCCGAGGAGTGTTCGGGTTATCGCAATCCAGCATACTGATCAAGAAAGAATTACTCCCTCACTCCGTTCTTTCCTTCACACTTCGGCTGATCCTCTCGATGCCTAGAGTCAGAGAAAATGTGGATACTAACTCAATATAGGCTTATGTTTCGGTGCTGAAGGACGAGACAAGCCGCACTATCACGGTCCCGGCATCCGAAATTCCAAGTACCGCGGAAAAACTTTTGATGAACGGGTTGCGGGTACATGCGCTGGAGCTAAAAGGGAGGTTTCACCACGCAAGCAATGAAGATATTGCAAATAAGCTCCTTCATATGTGCCAATTGAACGCCGATCTGCGTTTTCCTGATGCCCAAGGCCTTCTGACACCCCTTCGACGGAATTCTGACGGTAGACGTCTTTCTAAAGGTCCGCTACATATCATTGCCATCAGATCCCTACTATTGGACCAGGTGGACTGGCTCTCCACAATGACCTCTGCTTTGGAGTCAGCTGTCATTAAGGACAAACCCCCAAAAATGTTGGTATTTGGGTCGGTCAACGTGGTTCCGCATTGCTTGATTCAGAGAAGTGGAGCTCGTGTCTGCGTCTCTAATGACATGATTCAACCTCTTTCTAACATCACGACTACCGTCAAAGACTTCGTTCCCGAGCCCGATATGACCGAACCTGGGGTTAAGTCTCTTCCTGACGCTCCAGGGTGTGACAATCATGACAACTCGATCGCCATAGTCGGCATGGCTTGTCGATTTCCGGGTGCAGACTCGGCGGAGGAGTTCTGGGAATTGCTCGAGTGTGGAAAATCAATGCTTTCCGTCTTGCCAGAAAGCAGGTTTCCAACCAAAGGTCTACGAAGATCTGCAGACGATACCGTCTTTTGGGGGAACTTCATTCAAGACCCCGACCAATTTGACAATCGTTTCTTCCAAATATCGAGCCGGGAGGCAGCTTCCATGGATCCACAGCAGCGTTTGATTCTACAGGTCGCTTACCAAGCTTTGGAGTCATCTGGCTACTTTGATGGCCAACGGAAACCTACCCATACCAACATTGGATGCTATCTTGGAGTGGGGTCGGTTGATTACGAAGCCAACATCTACTCCCATCAGCCCAATTCATATTCTGCTTTAGGGTCATTGAAAGCCTTCGTCAGTGGGAGAGTCTCTCACTATTTTGGTTGGACCGGTCCGTCGATTACATACGACACAGCATGTTCATCATCGGTCGTAGCTTTGCACTCTGCCTGTAAGGCGCTTCTCAGCGGCGAATGCACAAGTGCCCTGTCCGGCGGTGTTAATGTGATAACGAATCCAGCTCTGTATCAAAATCTCCGTGCTGCGTCTTTCCTCAGTCCAACTGGTGCGACTAAAGCATTTGATGCAGCTGCTGATGGCTATAGTCGGGGAGAGGGATGCGGTCTTTTTGTTCTCAAAAGACTAGAAAACGCATTGGCTGACGGAGACCAAGTACTTGGGGTCATCGCTGCCTCCGCCGTCAACCAAACACAGCGAGAGTACGGAACGTCAATAACAGCGCCGGTGTCCAAGTCTCAGCAATCCCTCTACCGGCATGTTCTCAGCCAGGCCGGCCTAGAGCCATCGGATGTGACGTACATCGAGGCCCATGGAACGGGTACCCCAAGGGGAGACCCGATTGAATGCGAAAGTATTCGAACTGTCTTTGGGAGTACTAATACAGGACGCCAGCAAACGCTCTATTTCGGATCTGTGAAAGGAAACATTGGACACCTGGAGGCAGGCTCAGGTGCTGCGGCACTTTTCAAGTCAGTCCTTATGCTTCAGAAGAAAAAGATTCCAAAACACATGAACTTCAACAAATTGAATCCCCAGATACCTCCATTGGAACCGGAGAAGTTGGCCATTCCCACAGAGACTATTTCGTGGGATGCCCCGTTCCGCGCCATTTGCATCAGCAATTATGGCGCAGCTGGAAGTAATGGTGCACTCGTTCTGCGCGAGGCTCCCGAGCCCCTGAAATCGACCTGCTCAAGATCCACTGGAAATGGCCCTTTGCGATGTCAACTGATATCCATCGCTGCTGATTCAGCTGAGAGCCTTCAGGCTTACTGCAATCAGCTATTGCGGTACCTTGCTGATGTAAATGAGAGGCATTTTCCGGATGTCGCCTACAAGCTGGCCCGCATTCAAAATCCAGCACACAAATATCGTCTGTCATTTGTCACACGCTCCATCAGTGAGCTGCGGTCTTTCCTTTCCGCACAAAGTCATGTGACACCGACTCCTTCATTCTCTGGAACGGTCAAGCCCGTTGTTCTTTGCTTTGGTGGCCAATCCAAGTCCAGTGTTGGTATCAACAAGCAGCTATACGACTCGATTTCGCTATTCCGCCACCATCTCGATCGTGTTGAAGCTGCCTGCCAAGCGTTGGGGAAAACAATCTACCCGTTTATATTTTCGAAAGAAGTCATTCAAGACTCTGTTACCCTTCATTGTTGCTTATTTGCCTCGCAGTATGCCTGTGCCAGATCTTGGATTGATGCGGGAATCAAGGTTGCGACAGTCATTGGCCACAGCTTTGGGCAGATTAGCGCTCTTTGTGTCTGCGGTGTGCTTTCCTTGGAAGATGCAGTGAAATATGTCATTGAGCGAGCGTTGCTGTTCGACATTAATTGGAGTGCAGAAAAAGGTACCATGCTTGCTCTGAAGGGCGATACTCAGATTGTAACACGACTGGTATCCACAAGTCAAGTCGAGATAGCCTGCTACAATGGTCCAAGCGATGTCGTGGTTGCAGGATCTATACAAGCTATTGAGGGCTTTCAATCCCGAGCCAAGGCTGCCGGGATCGACGTCCGATGCCTGGATGTAGCTCGTGCATTTCATTCAAGTTTGATGGATCCAGCTTTGCCGCAGCTTCGAAGAATCGCGAACGCACTTACATTCTATCAGCCATATATTCCAATTCAGACTTGCACTCAAGGTCACGGCCGGGACTCCTTTGACCCAGAATTTCTGGTCGATCATTCGCGCCAACCGGTGTTCTTTCATGATGCCGTTCAACGAATAGAATCCCAGCTTGGACCGTGTACCTGGATTGAGGCAGGTTCATCTTCCTTCGGTACCACATTGGCGTCGAGAATTGCGAGTCAACTAAACTCATTTATCCCTGTGGATATTGGCGGCCCCAGCCCTGCAGAGTCTTTGGCAAATGCAACACTAAAGCTACAAGCTCTTGGCTACAATGTGCAGTTCTGGGCATATCACCGCAGCCAACGAGATGCCTTTAGGGTCTTCAACGTTCCTCCATACCAGTTCGCCAAATCGAAACATTGGCTAGAATTCAAAGAGTTTAACAGCCTTGCAAAGGAGTCAAGTCATACTGATGACAACGATCAACATTCCAAATTGCTTCTGTTCGTCCAGTCGAGAGATAGGGAGAAAGGAATTGCTGAGTTCAAAGTCAACGCGAATTCCGACTATTTCCGGGCTTGTGTCAGCGGTCATGCAGTTCTCGGCCATTCCCTTTGTCCCGCATCATTGTATCTCGAGCTCGCTGCCCAGGCCGCGGTATATATATGCGAAAACGAATCCCCCGTACTGCCACAGGTGGAAGACCTCCAGATAAGTGCTCCTCTAGGGCTGAATCCATTCGCAACCATCAAGCTTCTTCTTTCCCTGAAGGAGCCCAAAGTATGGAGATTTTCGCTCTTGAGTACTACTGGAGCTGAGGATATCCATCACGCGTCCGGGACTATTCAGGTCCCTGCCAATGCAGACTTTTTGGTATCGGAATCGAGCCTGTATGAGCGCTTAATTGGAGCAGATCGTTGCAACTCAATCCTTCAGGACGCATCCATAAAATCAATCAATGGACTCGTGTACAATGTGTTTGGCGCGGTTGTGGACTATAAAGACTTCTATCAGGGCGTCCAACGCATCTCTGCTACCAAATCTGAAGCATCCGGAGTTGTATCCCTTCCAGTGGCCGCTGCCGGAATCATGCAAGATTCTGTATGCGACCCTCTAGCGCTTGACAATTTTCTTCAAGTTTCTGGAATTCACATCAACTGCTTTCGTGATCTTGGAAGACAAGAAGTTTATGTCTGTACGTCAATTGGGAAGCTGAAAGTGTACCAGTCTCTAGAGAAGGTGCGGGATCAATCTTGGCTTGTTTATTCCAATACTAAGCAGGGTGGACCTGGGGTATTGGAAAGTGATATCTTCGCATTCAATAAGACCACCGGATCTCTCATGGTGGCTCTTTTTGGCGTTCGATTTGCCAAGGTGTCTGTAAACTCTCTGACCAAAACTTTGTCCGCCCTCAATCACGGAAAGCCCGTTCAACGATTGAAGGATTCCACGCCGCCATCGACTCCTTTGAGCAATCTAGGTCTAGGCACATCACCAAAACCAGTGCTTGACGGAAATATTCTGCTTCGTTTACAGCGTCTTCTAAGCAGAGTGACAGATCGTCCCGTGGAAGATATTCTTCAGGTCAACTCTTTGGAAGCATTGGGAATTGACTCTTTGATGAGATCAGAAGTCACAGCCGAAATTCGACAGGAATTTGGCCTCGACATATCGACCGACACGTTAGCCAAGGCTTCAACCCTATTCGATTTGACCACATTGATATCATCGTCACAAAAGTGGCCTGTTCAAATTGTTAATACACCCTCATCGTCCGAAAGCCACACAACTCTCTCGATGCGTGACTCAACCTCTTCCACTCTTAAAGATATCCTTTCGGCCATTACCGATATTCCTGTGGATGAGATTGGCAATGACAGCACTCTTGAAGCACTTGGAATAGATTCTCTTATGAGAAAAGAGGTCCAATCTGAGCTCCGAAAGAATCTGGGCCGTGCGGATATTCCAGAAAATCTTCATGAATACTCTGTCACATCACTTGCCGCATATCTCGCCGACCAGGATTGTGGTAAAAGGGATGACCTTTCGTGCGGTACGCCGCCGGGCAGGGTTTCTCTTGGAAGGCATTGCGATATTAAAGCGCTGGGTTCTCATACGCAATTGATGGCCCCAGAAATGATATCAGGATTGGAAGAGAGGCAGGAACTCGTGAAAAGAAATGATAGAAGCCAGCTATTTCAGCTATCGGGTCCACCGAAACCTCTTTGTTCCAGCACTGTTGGGGGATTCACACTAAAGGACCTTGCTGCCTCATTCGAAGAAATCAAAGGAGCTTTCGATCAACTTTCGGATGAATCTCAGTTTCTCAATTTCTACGCTCAGGTCCATCCCCGTCAGATGGAACTTGCCACGGCCTACGTCGTCGAAGCTTTCAGAAGTCTGGGCTGTCCCCTTTCTTCGATGTCTCCAGGGGAGAGCTTGTCGCTATCGCCCGTTTCCTATGAGCCACGACATGGAAACCTCATGAAGCAGCTATACAAACTGTTACAAGACGCAGGGCTCATTTCACTCGACAACTTGGGAGAGTACAAGCGAACATCTAAGCGCGTGGACTGCACTTCCTCCGCCGATCTCCTCGACGCGATCATACAAGACTTTCCCCAACACCAATTAGAGCACCGTCTCCTGAGTATCACTGGCTCCAGGCTTGCGTCCTGTCTGTCTGGCGAGCTAGATGCTCTCGATTTGATATTTGGGGATCGGGCAGCCAAGGACTTGGTTAGCGATGTATATCTCAAAGCCCCTGTGTTTGTGACAGGAACGAAGCTTCTCTGCAAATTCCTGCTATCATGCCTTAGACAAAGAACTCAGCCCATCAGGATTCTAGAAATCGGAGCCGGCACTGGAGGAACTACCGCTGATGTGGTTCGCTGTCTTACCAGCAGCAATATTCCATTCGAGTACTGCTTCACCGATCTTTCCCCATCCCTAGTCGCAGCAGCCAGGAAAAAGTTCAAATGGTGTCCCAACATGGAGTTCAATGTCCTGGATATCGAACAAGAACCTCCATCTGCAAATCAGTACGATCTGGTTATATCCACGAATTGTATTCATGCGACGAGGAATCTCACTGCGACAACCAAAAATATCCACAAACTGCTCAAAGAAGGAGGCATCCTCTGTCTTGTGGAACTCACACGGAATTTACCGTGGTTTGATTTAGTTTTTGGACTACTTGAAGGATGGTGGCTATTCAATGATGGTCGTCAACATGCGCTTGCGCATGAGCTTTTCTGGAAAGATAGTTTGAGACAAGCAGGCTTTTCATATATCAATTGGACTACCGGCGACACGAAGGAGTCAGAGCAGCTCCGCTTGATAATAAGCGTGAAGATGGATCATCAAGACGACCTTTCCAAGTGGGAAACTGGTAGCGAGAAGTGCACAGGGGACAAATTTGAAATAGTCACTTCACGTCAACCATTGTCAGTATATTCAACACCTGATCTACTTAAGGAACCTGGGCTTAGTGGGTCAGTTGTGCTTCTAACTGGCGGCACAGGTAATCTTGGCACCCACGTCCTCCACCAGCTGATTAATCGAGCAGACGTCCGCCGGGTGATATGCTTGAATCGATTGACAACAAATGATGATCCAATTCAACGGCAACGACGTGCTCTCAGAGATAAAGGTATTGATCTTAACGAACGACAGTGGGAAAAAATTGAAGTTCTCGAAGCAAAATCAAGCCACACGGCCCTCGGTTTGCAAACCGAACAATACCAGCGATTACGAGACCAAGTCACCCATATTGTCCACAACGCGTGGCCAATGAGCTTCAAGCGGTCCCTGCACACATTTGAACCTCAATTCAAAACACTGCAAAACCTGTTGAAGCTCTGCCACGAAGCCAAGTACGGTGCAAGACTCTTATTCATCTCCTCGATAGGCGTAGTTGGCCGCCACCCCAATACATTTGCGAATAAGCCAGTTCCGGAGGATCCGGTGAGGGACTGTCAAAGTTCACTCGGATTCGGATACAGCCAGGCGAAATATCACTGCGAGCAGATAATAAATCGGGCGCTGGAGCAAGATACCCGCCTCGAAGCTTCCTACGTCCGAATTGGACAGATAACGGGTTCTCAACAATTCGGTTTGTGGAATACAGAGGAGCACGTTCCGGCTTTACTGAGAACATCGCAAACAATAGGCGCTCTGCCCCACCTTGATGGAGTAAGTTCTTGGCATAGTTTGAATTGGCATTTGTGAACTGCTACTTACGATGGCACAGCTTGCCTCCTGGCTCCCAATCGATATTGCCGCTGCCACCGTCAGTGAGCTCCTATTGGATACGGCTCATCTTCGGATGGTGTATCATGTCGAAAACCCTGTTCGTCAGCCGTGGTGTGAGCTGCTTGGTTATCTCTCTGCGCATTTGGGGCTGCCTATCATTCCGTATAAGGAATGGCTGAGTCGAATGGAGACCAATGGAGACACCGTGACAGGGTCACCTAATCCGGCGAAGAACTTAAGGGATTTCTTCAAAAATGATTTTCTTCATATGTCCTGTGGGTCAGTTGTGATGAGTACGACCAGTACAACGTCTGTCTCTGCGGCTCTACGATCAGCCGGTCCCGTGAGTCCAGGAACTCTGTTATTGTATATTGAGCAGTGGAGGAGGACTGGCTTTCTGGGGTGATAGATATATGTCAGCTCCACATGGCCTCTGCATCGACAAGAGGGTTGCTTGTCAGCCGCCGTTTCCCGAGAACAGGTCAAGCAATATTAATGCCCGATCTCGGTATTGGGTGAAGTCTGATTTGGAAGATTTTCATATCTGTAGGAGCGGTTCTATGATAAGAACCTCGGTAAATTAACTCACTTCAGGCGAGGTTCCATAAACGTGAACAGATAATATACCATCGCGCCGTCATGGCTTTGCTCCAGGTTTTAAGTATTTGGCCAATAGAAACCTGATGAGTGGACTCGGCAAGTACAATTGTTGGACGTCACTATATTCTGTTGTGATAATCTATAGAGACGCGACTCTTTGAACATTTGCTTCGTGGCCAGCCCGACTCATGGGTACCTATAGCAGTTGGACTGTTAAGGGAGGTATAGTTAACTTAGAAGCCGTATTGCTTTACCACAATTTCGCCCTACGTAACGTTATAGCTCGAAGGATTGGGGCCAAAATTGGGGGCCAAGCTTATTTAGTTCAGGCGGGGTCATAATTGCTACAGTATGTAATGTTGTAGGATGTGTATAATGGTTGTATTCTTTAGTAGGGTTGTGGGTTACGACGCCGTATTACAGATACGGGTAAACCCATAGCGCAAGAAAAGGGCGTATCTGGGGGCGTCTCTGGATGACATGACAATACCGCAAGTACAGATGATTCAACATGTAGCAATTTAAGCGGGGGAAGATCGTCGTGGGCTCGTGGTATATTTAGGTTCGTCAGTATCCCGAGCCTCACAGGCTTTTCACTCACACCTCTGACAATCTCCAAATTCGTTCCGACAAAAGTCCGGCCAACGCTTTGTACAAATAAAGTGACTCCAATAAGTGCCATTGAGATACCATATTGGCTTCTATACCTATATTTGTCACCTTCGACTCGCAATGTCTGATTTTGCGTCTCCCGCCTCTACCCCCTCTTCTTCATCTTCTTTAGTCCCCACTATTGATATCTCCCCATTTCTTCTAAATCCAACTAGCGAAGCAGCAAATGATGTATGCCAGGCTATTCGTGTGGCGTGTTTGCACACAGGCTTCTTCCAGGTTATTGGCCATGGCGTGTCTATGTCTACCATGACTAGAGCCTTTGAGGCATCGCGTCGTTTCTATGCGCTGCCTCTGGAGGAAAAGCAGAAGCTTGATATAACGAAACATCTTGGATTCCGTGGATATGATGGGATAGGAACTCAGTCATACGGTGGAGATACCTTGCCTGATCTGAAAGAGGTAAGTCTTTACATGAACTCACTACCTCCATTCCATTCGCCTTGTGTATTCACAAAGAACACTTGTTGCAGAGTTTTTTCATTGGCCGCGATGTTTCTCAATCACATACAGACTATGGCCGCATACTCACAGGCCCAAATATCTGGCCTTCTTTTCAGGTCCTCCCCGCAGTCGCATTCAAGGAGCCTGTGGAAGCATTGTTCTCGGCCCTGATGGAACTAGCATGCAAGATCCTAGAGATACTAGCGCGGACTCTACCATACGGCGAAGGGATCTTCGATCGTTTTAAGCGCGATCCTGCTACGCCTATGCGTATGTTACACTATCCACCCACGGAGGGGGCAATGGATGCCGCTGCGGTCGACGACGAGAGACAGCTCGGTGCTTCGGCGCACACGGACTTCGGTGCAATTACTCTCTTGTTACAAGACCAAGTATCTGGATTGCAGGTGCACGACTCGGATACAGGTAACTGGGTAGACGTACCACCTCGTCAAGATTCTATCGTTGTCAATATCGGCGATATGATCACGCGTTGGACCGCGGGTGAGTATAAGAGCAGCGTCCATCGAGTTATCAATCGTTCCAGTACAGATAGGTACTCAATCGCCTTTTTTTTTGATGGGAATATTGACTGTCCACTTGATCCTCTCGATGGCACAACAGCTCCTGGTGAGTCTATTACGGTTGAGCAACATATGATTGAGTGTATACGTTCATCGTATGCGAGCAAGTAGATATATCATTTGTGTGGGCGCATCTGGATAATCCGGGTTACGAGGTATAAATGCCTGGCAAAATGACAATTTATTTGTCGCTTGTCCTATTGGGTATATAGGGATACATAAAGTGTTTGCGATGAATGACACCCTGGATCGTCATTAGATCCCAATGCCATAAAGCCTCCCTTATCGATCTGAAAGAAAAGAAATCTCAACCGGCTCATTCTGGGAAGCGAAGGATGAAACACCGTTGATGGGCAAGACTGATTCTAATCGACTTGTAGGAGCGGTAACGATCCCTCCAGTGTACATGTTGATCAGGAAATTGGGCACATTCGGTCAAAGTCCCATGTCAGGACCAGGAGATTTCAGTACAGTTCAAATCAACCTTCAAAATGAGATACTGATCTCTCTATCTAAAATTTTCACACAGGACTCTGTCATTATTCCATGCTTCTACAAGGGACTGGGAAAGGAAAAAAAAAAAAAAAAAAAAAAAAGGAAATGATCCCCGAGGGTTAATTGACTAGTCCGCCTATTTCTACTTTCCCTTGCGTGCCTTCACGATGAGTAGCTAAGGACCTGTCCCATTGATGCGTCTGTCCTGTTCGGAAGGGATCATAAGATGTCATCATTCCTCTTCAAACCCTCGGGGATAAGCTTTTAGATCGAGACCCGTAAGTGCAGAAAGTAAATCAGAGTCTTTGTATTATTGTCTAGTAGCTAGCAGCTTAGAGTAGTCAAAGAGTAAATGCAATTATTCAACTAGAATAATCTCATAGTGGAGTGGATAAAGTATAAGTATTGTAATCACTAAGAATGGCGGTGGTCACATCATTCTCTCTCTAGCTCTCTGTTTCGTTTCTCTGGCATGTATCTCGAGCTATCTGGTCATTTTCACAGCTGACAGATCGTAAGCCCAAAAGGTTGAAAATCATTCTAGTTATATTAAATTTAAACAAGAATCATTATTTTATCTTCAAATCCAGTAAAATCTATATATATTCTATTTATTTTACTATTTCATTTGTTTTACTACTAGTTGATACTAAGATATTGTAAGGAGGTGAATCCATACAAGGTCCCCGCCTTATTCCGTGTGTACCTGAGTATATAGGGCTCCCTATCGGTCCTCAGGGAATCTGCGGGTCATGATGGCCTTTGGTCTCGCATTAACGTTTCCCTCTAGAAGAGTCCCTTACTATATTAACTATCAAGTTTACTGTTTTAATATTAATAAATAAAGAAAGAAGGAAGCTGATTCATGATTTCAATATATGACTATCTAATTAATATTACAGGACTAAATCTCCAGTGCTTATATTATTAGCTAAGACCCCTACCTAATAATCCGTTGACTACTCACTGACGAGAGGAGATGTAGCCAAGCCCCCTGGAATTGCATATCCAGTAGGACAAACTACGGAGGCTACTCCGACCAGGGAAGCTTTATTTCACGGGGAATATTTGTACAGGGTGTAGAGAGACGGTAACAACATATTAATTGAAGAACTTCTACAGCTATACAACATAATAATAAACCCAGCAGTCAAGTAACACGCCTTAGGCGCAAGCGTCTATGGCCATCCAGTAGCTTCTACCAATCCCATCGCTTACGTGACAATCCATCAGAGCACATAGCGGAAGGCTGGCTGCTCGAAATCCGTCAAATCGAGGAACTCAGTCCCAACAATAACGTTCTCGCGGTCGGGATCAGAACTTGCCTGCCGGTCGCGTTTCTTATTTTCCATAATGTTCACCAGACGAATTACCAGTAAGGTAGCCGCTGCCAGAGCGTACATGATGGCAACGAGCAACTTGCCGTCGAAGTACTCCGGCGCTTGATTCGAGCGGAACGTCTGCGGTCCGATCCAGTTTCCAGCAGCATAGGCCAATATCTGAAGACCATTCACAGTTGCCTTCTTGGTGTAACCCAGCGTATTGTTAGATATCATCACCATGACCAAACACCACGAGGTCCCGGCAGCACCGATACAATAGTAACCCACCAACAAGCCGGCTTTTGCGTGAAGGGGAAGGACAATCATCAAGATGCCGCCAACCATAGGTATAAGGATAGCGATGATGGCAAAGAGGGTTCGGTCAAGTAACCTGTCCGACATGTACGTCAACCCCAGCTTGCAGGAGATATCAACAAGACCCATTGGCATGTTAAGCATGAGGGACATCCGGCTAGAGAAGCCGAAAGAGCTGATAATGAGAGAACCGAAGGTAGTGATTCCTCCATTTGGAATATTCATCAAGAATGAAAATAGAACGTAGAGGTATGTGCGTGGATCCCGGAATGCTTCGAAGAAATGTGCCCATTTCCAAGTACGGTTCCCAATGCCTTGAAAATTGCCTCTGATGCGATCAACAGCAATATGCTTCTCGCGGTGGCTCAGGAATTTGGCCTGGATTCGATTGTTAGGCATGAACCAAAAATAAAGAAAGCCGGTGAGAACGGTAGGCAAGCCAAGCACCAGGAAGAGTATCTTCCACACAGGAATAGATGCCTCCTGCACACCTGACAGTCCATACGCGATTGCCGCAATCAGTATCTGAGCGACACCGTTGCAAGCAAGCCAGAAGCCCATACGCTTGGCCTGCTCCTCTTGTTTATACCAACAGGAGGTAAACAGGACGAAGGCCGGAGTTATTGTCGCTTCGAACGCGCCGAGGAAAAAGCGAACACAGAGCAGTCCAGCGTAACTATCAGCTGCGACATGGCAGAGAAGCACGACGCCCCAAATCAGAATATTGGCTGAAGTATATTTCCCTAGTGGAAGTCGACGTAGCAGATAGGTAGTGGGAAATCTATACCAAGATTAGCATGGACCTAGAGAAGGGAGGTAGAGAGAATGCAATGGTACATACTCCCAGAATATGTATCCAGCGTAGAAAATGCTCGAGACCCAGCTGTATTGCTGTGACTCAGGGTCCAAGTGTGTGTCCTCGCGGATTCCCATTAGGGAGGCATAATTTAAAGACGTTTTGTCGGCATAATTGGATCAAATAAACCCAACACAGCAAAGGCATCAGGACTCGGTCGATCTTGAACAACACTTTGCGGGACTCTTCAGGGGTATATTCGATTTCGCCATCAGCCATAAACTGCAGGGCTGGGTCGAAGTCTCGCGTCTCTCCATGCTTGATCTCGCCACGCTGGACTTCAGTATCCGCTTGCTCCATATCATGGTTGGGTGGAACCCTTAAAACGTCTTTTTCGTTGGGTTGGGTAGTCATATTGCTATGTCACAATCACTTGATCCATCATATTCGAAAATCATCGATTCGCGGAGTCATCGACGCTCCTTAAATGGGTCCTTGCACGGACCTGATAAGGATGGGGCAAATGGCCCCGGATTTTCCAAATACCAAAGTTTGTTCCGGAGATATGTACAGCGGTTAATACCGGTGACCGGGCAATAATAGTATTTTAGATAAGCTACGCGATCTAATCAGATTTTATACCAATTCTGCCGGCACTTAAACACCAAGAAATCATTATTGCCCGATGGCCGCTATTAGCCGCCGTAGATATGCAATTTGCGGGGTTGGTGGAGCTCCACCGCCTATGGGTTTCGTATCTCTTCCGGGCTTCTCCTGGAATCTTTTCATCGATAAGTTACAAGAGGCCGAAATACGAAGAAAGATTTGCGTAGGTTCCCAAGCCATGAAAGACTACGCAATCGGCCGGAGGATTGTACCAAGAACGAACCGACCATCTGGCTCAGAATTCCCTACCCCTCAGCCACCAGTCCGTTTCGCGCTCGACTCCCGGTATAATTTAATGTATCCTGTTTTTTGTCTCACCATAAATAGAAAACACCTCATTTTATTATTTCTCTGGTGAACGTAGCAGTCTAAAATCAATTGCGATGAAGGTTTTTACGTGACATAACAGATACGGAGCTGGCTTCCAGGTATGTATTGTGCCCTTTTCCATTTTGCCCTCTTGTTATAGAATCAACTTATTCGGAAACCGGAAGGTCATTTGGCTATGTGGATCGATCCTTCCATTATCAAATCTCCTATGCTGTGCGCTGCTTTCTGGTTTACGCCTTTAACTCAGGTACAATGTACATCCCAAAATTCGAAATCAGAGGTCTGGAATGGGGGTGGTCAGTAGCTTTCGTAGAACAAACTAATTCTATTGCAAGAATATAAATCCATAACTTAAACCAGTGTTGACAACAAATAACGGTGGGTGAAGTAGCATGCGACTTTGCCAGCTACTCTTCTCGCCGACATACGATTTGATGGATACATTCGGCCACATAGCGCACATTGCCTTCGTTGAGCCCGGCTATAGAGATTCTGGAGCTTTCAGCCATGTAAATGTGATGAAATTCTGAATTTTAAGGGTGAATAAGCTTGATTCTCTCACGCAATCTAGAAGCCTATGAGGTCTTACTTACTTTTCAGGTAATGAACTTGGTCGGGTGTGAGACCAAGCACGCAAATAATGCCTTTCTGCTGTGTTAATTTCTTCCAATCGCCCGGAGTACCTGCTAGGAAAATAGTTCCTGGGCTGACAGTGTGTTGAAAAGAGTGAGAATGTGCGATACCTAAAGCCGTCAGTTCACTGAATAACCGCTTCCTCATTCCAGTAATGCGCGAGCTCATCGTCGCAAGATCACGCTGCCACTGAGAGAAGAGGCCTCCATCTCCGAGAACCGTAGCGACGATACGAGCACCAAATGCTGGGGGATTAGATATATCGCAGCGGATCAACTGGGCCAAATTTGACTCGACGTTCGTGGCGATGCTGTGGTTGCGTGATACGAAAGCACATAGTCCGGCTCTCTCGCCTATGAGAATAAGCGAACGTGTGAGTGAGAGTAGATACTGGAAGGGAAAGCACAGATTGACCTGCGACCCAACTGAGCCTACTGGGACAATACTCAAAGCGAACACATACCATACATTCCCATGCTTTTGGCGAAGGAAATGCAGACACCCATCTCAAGATTGAGCTCCTCCGCAAAGTACCGGATTGCGTAGGCGTCTTCATCGTAGTTATCAGACGTCAATCCCAAGTACGCAGCGTCAAAAAGAGGGAATAGCCTTCTCTCCTTCATGAGAGCGCCAATCTTTCTCCATTGTTCTGGCGTAGGATCCCAGCCACTTGGATTGTGTGCACTAGCATGAAGAACAAAAATCGACATCGGATCTGCTTCGGTCATCGCTCGAAATAGTGATTGCATATCAACACCACTACTTGAGGCATAGTTGAATTCTCGGACTGAGAAGCCTACTGATTCGAAAAGCTGCCTGTGGTTGGACCAGCTCGGATTGGTGATGTATCCAGTTTGATCACAAATAGATGTCCGCATGAGCATCATTCCTGCCACATGCAGTGCACCAGTACCCGATAATGCTTGACAGGAGGCGACCTATTAGGAAGGGATTGACATATTAGTTTCTTGTGGCAATGATAAGGCTCTAAATTGTTTACCCGACTCTCCCGTATAGCGGTAGAATCCATCTTGAAGACCAATTCCGTAACTAATTTTCGAAATTCTGGATGACCCAGGATCGGAAGGTATTCGTGTTCGCAATCTTTGATAGCTTCCTTGGCTGCTTTAACTGCTGGGAGTATTTAAGGAATTCCTTAAATATCTTTGTATGTGCCTTGGCCCAAGTTCACTTTGTGAGTGTCTGGATCAGCTTTGTAATCTTTGGTAAGTTCGAATATCGCGTCCGGGGGCGTATAGGCCACGTCTTCAAAGAATGTAGAAAATGACAACATTGCGCGGAAGAACAAGTGAGACTAGACTTGACCAGACACAAACAAACAACTCGCAATTAATGGGGCAATCCATGATCCCCGTATGGGCCACCTGTCTTGATGGCGAATGTGAAGTGGACAAATCTATGGTGGAGCTCCACTCGCCATCGATACAGAGAGCAAGCACCGGCACTGATAGATAAATTGATGACTCCGCGAAATCCTACTACATCTCTACTCAGAGTGTTCTCGGACAAGACAAACATTCTTGAAATATCAGCATTCACAACGGCAATGGTTCCACTAACGCCTAAATTCGGTGTATACACAGCATTAGTGACCTTCTTTACGGAGGACGAATCTCTCGATATTGAAAGTACCTTGACACATGCTAAGCGCATGGCTGAAGGCGATGTTGCTGGGCTAGTCCTTCAAGGAAGTAACGGAGAAGCACCACATCTGGATCACGAAGAACGTAAATACTTGGTGCGCGCGGTGCGCGATCATCTCAACGAGTTGGGGTATGTGCAGATACAGCTGATTGTTGGATGCGGCGCACCCAGTGTCCGAGAAACATTGGCGCATATTACTGAAGCAAAAGAATCTGGCGCCGACTTTGCACTGGTGTTGCCCCCGTCATATTGGGTCTTAGCTATGAGCACTAACGTAATTGAAGGGTTCTTCGACGATGTATTTCCCCTAGTTTCCAGTCATTTCAGATTACTTATCTAGATCACCTTACCTGACTGGATCACAGGTAGCATCTAGCTCTCCACTTCCAGTTCTGATCTACAACTTCCCTGGAGTGACTGGTGGTATCGACATAAGTTCAGACTCAACCATCCGGCTCGCCCAATCCAACTCCAATATTGTTGGGTGCAAGCTCACTTGCGGAAATGTTGGAAAGCTTCAGCGTATATCATCTACACTTCCTACCACGTCCTTTGCCGCATTTGGAGGAAAGTCGGACTTTTTTTTGCCCGCCCTCGTAGCCGGGTCCAATGGAATCATCGCAGCTCTTGCCAACATCGCGCCAAAAGTGCATGTGGAATTGCTGAGAAGATATGAGAATGGTGATATCAAGGGTGCTCAAGAGCTTCAATCCCTGCTCAGTCATGCAGACGGTGCTCTTGTTAAAGTGGGCGTGACTGGTGTCAAAGCTATTGTGGCACATTGTTTCAAATATGGTTCAGGGCAAGGGCGAAAGCCCCTGCGAAACTCTACTATCGCGACACTGAGCCCGAACATTCTGGAGCCCATTCTAAGAGTGGTTGAGCGGGAAAGAATGTGTAATTAGACAATGTATTTGAATTAGAAAGGTCTTGAATCTGCGGTGGTATAGAAGCTCTGAATATCACATCAAAGATGAAGCCTGCACATCTCGGCCACGATCGCAATCTTTAAATCTCCGAAGAATGCCGTGTGGACGGCGGAAAATAAAGCAGACAGCAGGAGACGTAGCCATCCTTTAGCTCGGCGTTTTAAGCAGATGACAAACACAATCGACAAGCAGGTCTGATGGCGCTAGTCGTGCCATTACGCAAGGGAAGCAGGAGGCGGAGCAACTTCTCTCGGTTCGAATATCTTGGAGAACAAACTCTTGGAAGAATAAGAAGAAAAAAGAGAGGAAAAGAGAAAGAAATAAAGAAAGGCCGGACAGGGCAACCTGCGCTGGCCTGGAAACATTCTACAGGGGAATCTCAGGGAAAGTCCCGTGCGCATTTCCTACAGGGAGTTCTCCATCAGAATTTAATTTCAAGTAAAATAATATCAAGTTTTAACATGAACTACTAGCTAAGAGGATTCGCTTTGTTGCCGACTATTCGCACTCCAGAATGACAGCCCCGCCTCTTGACGAGCAATGCCATAGATAGCGGAGCTATCTAAATTCTCGCCAGCATACTCGCGTGCAGTATTTAGCCGTTTGGAAGCCGTTTCAAGCGTGTGTAGGCGGACATTATGACTGTCGGCAATAGATAGAGCGTGCTTCATGTCCTTGCATGCAAGAGCAACCGCAAACCCAGGCGCCGTGTCCAAAGGAGGTGCATAAGCTCCACTCGTGATTCGTTTGCTGTAACTTTGCAATACGGACCCGAACATATTTCCAATAAAGTCTTCCATCTGCTGAGTGCCGATTCCTGCTACCTCGGCAAAGACCTGTGCTTCAGCAATGACCTCCATGAAGCTGATGACAAGGATGTTCCTGCATAGACGAAAAGAGTTAATACATGAAAAATAACCAAATGAGGAAGAAGATGATTTATTTACCCTGAGATTTTGAGGAGACTTGATTTGCGCACGTCTTCTCCCATTTCAAAAATGCTGCGTCCCATAACATTCATGATAAGAGGTCTGATTGTTTCCACTACTGTAACAGGACCAGCAACAGCGAATATGAGCTTTCCAGCGGCTGCGACTGGGCTTGCGCCAAACACTGGTGCTGCAATGAATGTCGCACCATGCTCTTTGAGACGTTTCGCTGCCCACTCAGATGTGTCTGGGTGAATAGTAGATGTGTCAACGAAGATTTTACCCTTTAGAGAGTTCCCCATGGTGGAAGCTCTCTCCAATAGATCGATCAACACATCATCGGTGGAGATCTCCAAGTTGTTAGTAGTTCTCTCAAACCGAATATCTTTGAGGTGATTGAACAACAGCGGCACCTACCATTGTGAAAATTACATTGGATTTCTGAACTAGTGCATCGAATTCTTCAGGCACAGCCCCTGCATCGCGAAGAATATCTCCCTTGGAGATTGTTCTGTTGCTGTATCGAAGCGGAGGCAAGTTCTTTGCTTGAAGGTACCTCTGGAGGTTCAATGACATGCCAAGGCCCATAGATCCAAGGCCGTACTGTCATTTCAGTGAGTGAGTCAAGTGTACAAGTGGGATCTGGTGTTCAAAGTTCAAACCTACCCAGCCAACTTGTGGGATAGATGGGCTCATCCTTGTTTGCGGATAGCGAATATTCTCCCCAAAAAAAGTTTTGAGTATAGTGTACGGTACATGCACCAAGCTCATGTGGTTGTCTTAAATGGGCGCTGGCTGGAGGGCGCTGATAGCTAAAGTGGAGCATAAGAGGTCTTGGCCAAGTGGAGCTCCACATTTTCCACTTACTCTGAATCACAGGTAGCGGCATCGGGAATTTCTCTCAGCACCGCCAACATCGACGGCCCGATGCTCCACACAAGTCGCTGCTGGCAGAAAATCTTGACTAGATCTGCAAACAACAACTGCCCTTGCTCTAGTAAAGTAGAAAAGACTTCACGGTCTGTAGACCACAAGCGTGGATCTCGAGCATCTCGGTCACGTCTCGTCGCCGGAGAGTACAGCAAGGTGGCTTCAATGAGGGCGTTGAAGATCAGCATACATGGTTCGGATGTCCGTGGGAGTTCGTTGAATGTGTTCAAATGGTCACGAATTTCAGTGGTTGCACACCTGAGCGCTCCCCAGATACACAGAAGGACCCCGTAGCTGGTAACTGTGACCCAGGGCGCCTCATAAGAAACATTTTGCGAATCATCGCTGAATATGCTGGCGAGGGCTGTAGAAAGCTCACTGAGTAAAGCTAATACGCCTTCGTTGCTGCCAAGACGAGGGGCCAACAAAGGTGCAGATCGTCGAACCGCGACAAAGTTACCTCTCATAAGATGGGTCGAGGCAGCCAGGCCGGCAATCAAGCTATTGTCAACGATGCCCCCGATCAGCAGCTGGTCAGGTCGACACAAATTGACCTGGAGGGATACAATAAATAGCGAGTTTGTTCTCCATTGAAAAGACTGGGGGCTGTCACTCGCTGTAACCGCGTCTTTCACGATCTTCCCAATATTACGTATTGCCATATAAACACTCTTGGTCTGACTTTGAGTCAGAATGTGAAATGGGTTGGGATCAGAATAGCTGGGTGGCATTTGGTAGTAACACCGTGTGAAGTCCCGCACCAAGGTATCGAGATTCGCGAGTACGCAGAACGCTGCGAACGGAGATGCTTCTAGGGCAGCAGATAACTCGGTACCGGGAGCTTCAGTCATGACTTGCTGCGTTGCCATCGTCAAAGATGCTGCTGCTAATCTGCGAGGCCGTTGAAGCAGATCGTTGGTGAATGAAAAAGCAGAGACACCGAAATATTCGCCAAACCTCCGAATCCATATTTCAGGGTCTTTGGCCTCCCAGAGTTTGGTGGGGAAAGGGAGCTCCCATCCAAGTTCCATTGAAGACATTAGTGGCCTAGAATTGCAAGGTACAAATACGTGTGAGTCCAGGAAAAATAACGTATATAGCGCCACTCGCGTGGACTCGGCAGCTATATAGGAGGTCCATCGAGCATAAAGTGTTCGCGATTCGTCTCCGCGTGGATAACCGATGTCATACAGCCAGGATTGTGACTCTGGCATGGCAATCTCTTGTTGAGAGAGTCCGACCTCGCGTACAGCCTGGAATTCAATCAGTTTGGCAGCACGGAAGAAAAGCAAGAAGATTCGGGACCAACATCAACAATCTGCCGTAGCATCTCTCGTGCTGTCCGGAACTGGGATGCCTCCCCTCCTGCGTAGACCCCATAGATCATGTAAAGTATCCAGGCTTGCATCACCCAGGGTTTCCGTATTTCCCCACATTGATTGGAGACCTATTTTGACATTTATTAGCATCCAAGTACCTAAAGTCCTGAGAGGATGATGTCCCATGTACCATATTTCGAAGTTCCTGTTGTCCACTTTGCCACGTGGTACGACGCCAGTGTACACAAGCTTGCGCTTCTTCATCATTGCATATGGTCGTCGAACATAGGCTACCTATCACGGCTACAGCTTTGAGCAATAGCTTTGGTGCCGATAATATTGTAAATGTGGGCCGATGTAACAAGGGTAGAGAAGGATGGAAGTGATCAAAATAGTCTTTGACATATCCTTCTAGGTCATAGTGGCTCCTATCAGTGAGTCTGTGATACTTAGAGAAGTCTTCTTGCGCGCATGAGATCAATCTTGTTAGGGAAAGGCATACATCGGGGACGGCAATATGTTATCTCGAGAAAGACTAGTAGCAAAGGAGCTATGTCCCTCCCAAAAGTGATCACCAGGCATAACATTCGCGGCCGGCGCCTCGGTTGAAGTTAAGACATCGGTCGCAGTTGAAAGCGGTGGCATGTCAGCAGTTCCCTGGTAGCTCTGCTGCGGACTCGTTTCTGGACGAGATATATGATCATTCGATGCTTCAACGCGGCAACGACCCCGGTGCCTTTTGAACACGTCGCTGGGGTTTGGTCAGTGATATTGGAACAGAGAAGTGGGCGCAAGTGTAAGCAAGACCTTCTAGTAAAAACAGCGTGACAGCCATCACATTCGAAATCATGACTCGGGGCACGATCATGGCCTAAGTGTACAACAGTCAGTACCGTGAGATCCTGTTTGCTCGGTTTTAGGCCGACGACTTACGAGCGCGCTTATGTCTTCGCAAATTCTCCTGTAGACACGAATTCTCCGTAATAAGTTTTGGGTTGTTGGACGAAGAAACTGATCTGTTACTTACATTTCTGGTGAAAGTTTTCGTACATTCGTCGCAAGGGTATGGGCGAGAGGAATCGTGAACCAGGCTCTCTTCGGGGGGCTTTGCAGGGTCAGCAGCCATTGGGACTGTTTCAAACATCCAATTGCCAAAGAATGGATTTCTTCGCTGATATCATGTGTACTCAGCAGGATATGTCGGTTATTGATGTGATGTAGAGAAGATGGAGACTCAACTAAACTAGCCTCACGCAGGTGGTATGTAACCCCTCTTCTGTACCACATGACCATTACCAGCTAACAGGACAGAGTGGGTCGTGAGATAGATAACTGGTTTAAATTGCTATCTTCTCGTCCGTCCCCGGGAGGCACAATTAGCGCGATTACGAGCGTATTGTAACCGCGCTTTCGTATTGGCCATGCTGCTGTAAGCGCTCTCTAATCAATTAATCCGAATCAGAACTATGGCATGCATTCAAACATTTCTCTTTCACACATAGCGCTTTACCTCCACACTTTCTACGACCAGGTCTTGACCGGTACCCGTTGACCTCTTTTACCCATCTGTCTCCTATACGGGCACCATACACAAGTTTGCTGCCTATCCAGCCGAATCCGCTGGTGATTTCTAGGCTCGATTTGCTGGTTTAGCTTAGACCTCGGCAGGAATCACGACTCTCCCGGTTTGATTCGACTCGGAACCGCCAGGACTCAGGTTCCGATTCTAAGGTGTTGTAAACGCGATCCGACTAGTAACGGCTTTTGGAGTCGGACCTGCGAGGCTCGATTTGGACCTCAGATTCCTCAAACAGTGCAAACATAAAATTCCAAGAATTACGCGTGTTTTTATAATGTATTGGAGTGCGTTTTATAGAAAATGCTTAAGCTTATTAGGTACTAATATAAGGAAAGATAAAGAAATCTAGATAAAATCAGCATTTCTAATTAGTCAGACCGTGAAACTTTAACTCTTAGCGTAAAAAATGTATTTGTATTTAGTGCAGAAATATAGTAGGAATTCCATGATGGAGATTACTATATATCTTCATCTCAAAATATCAGATCCCGACAACTGCCGATGACTACTACTACCAGTAAAGTTTTTTGAAATTTCACCACTTAAACGAATATCACTTGGTATATCTTATGATATTGCCGTAAATACTTCTCTATAACGCGTGACGGAACATATATTACGTATAATTAGTAACAGGTTTATTCAACTGCAAAAGGCAATTCTTGGCAAAAAATATACAATTCAAGGGTCTTAAGGTTCGCACCTGAGTCGAACCTGATAGAGTCGCGATCCGAGTCACGCTCCAAAACTTAAAATCTGAGAATCTCAGGATTAGGTTCGAGGTTCCGACCTCTGGAACCTGAGTCGGACCATGCCGAGGTCTAATTTGGCCGAGGTCGTGGTGGTGATGGTGATGGTGGTGACTGCAAGTAAAAAGAGTTCTTGGTATAGCCTCTCGCGAAAAGCTAATTGGCCCTCAGTCGGCTACTGATACTACTGCTGCTGCTTGTAGATTTATTGACTGAGATAAGCATTAACAATAGCTGCAACAGAAAGGAAGGCGAGCCGTGGGAACCACGTGCGATTAGTCTTCCGATGAACATCATAAGCAGCCCGATACTGACTCGTTATATCAACACTACCCATATAATGGTTCTAGACGTTGCCAGCGATATGAATCTCTAATTCCTTTTTGATATCAGTACCGAAAGGGGAACGTGCAATAGCTGCATTGGTTGAGGTTGGCGCTGGCCGCTTTCACTCAATCGGCACAGAGATACGGCGGCGAATGGATAGAGGATAGAAGTAACACTATATTCTTATCCTGCCATGCGTGACAGAGAACCCTGTTAGCTTCATACGCAAATAATTGTCCCCAGGGTGTGAAGGGCTGTAGTAGAATCGATTCAGTTGTACTAGGCCAACCTGCTGTTTTACAGCCATCTTGAGGAAAGAAAGAAGAACAGACAGGAGTCGGTCGTGGTCCTTAGAGAGGAAGAAGTGCCGGAACTGACATGCCTGCCTTCATATCGCTCGGTCTCCTTTGACCAGTTCGCTCAAAATTACCCACTCTATCTAGACACTGTATCCCACTGATTTCCAGCGCCACAGAAAGCCTATAAAGGTCTCAGAGAACACGACGGAAATTTAAATAGGCACGGAAGCCCCGACCTACACCACGACGAAGGATTAGGGAGCCCCGACTGCTAAACTTGCCTACGATAGGAGACCTAGGTAATAGTAGAGCGCCCGAAAAAGCACAAGTACTTATAGAGCAAAATACTACCTTGGTTAACTAGCTTAACGAATATAAAACGGCGAATAGGCCTACTTATTCGGGCTATCGTGAATAGGTCACTATATACGCCTACCCCTACGCCCGCTCCTACGCCTACCTAGGCGGCGCCGGCGATAATAACAACGTAAGGCTTAGCAAACTTAACTCCATTGCGATGAATTAGCACTGGCCATCTTGCAAAATTACATTGTTCTCGGATTTTCTTTGACTAGCAGTGCCCCAACAGCTAAATGGGGCACACGGCCTGAAATAATGAGCTGTATATCCGACTTGGGTACATTGAGGGCAATTTTCAGAAGTAGCCCTGGGAGCTTTCTTGAGTTTGGAGCTAATCTAGTCGATCAGCTTGCAATTGGCTTTGGTTAATAACGAAATACACTACCTCCTGCTTGGCATCTCATATAAGAATGTCCACATACAAAGCCTTAGAAAACAGCATTTCCTTCTTCGGAATTTTAGTACCTTGTATGTCGTTATCCTAGCTTAAAAGTTTAGCGTTGACGTCAATCATTTCGAAATCCAGTTTCATTCTGGACGAATCCGAGAAGCCTTGATTGAGCCCTGACACTAGTACACGTATTCACAGTCTTAAACTTGCTCCGCCAGAGTCCGATTCGCAGCCACGCTGCCATTAGCAACTGGTATGAATGCGGGCATGACGACCGACTCGTCCCTTTTTCTGCTGACCCCATCGTCAAGGGCTCCATAGCCACCTCCACCGGGTGTCTCGATCACGAACCGATCGCCATGTTGAACTCGGATCGAATTTTTACCGCCGACGTTGATACAGCGACCAGCCTTGGTGATCCATGTATTCTTCCCGCGCTGACCGTCTTCTCCACCCGCCATTCCATAAGGTGCAAAGCTCCGTCGTTCCGAAAGAATCGACACAGACATGGGGAGTCTCAGCTCAATATCCCTGATAACTCCATCACCACCTGGGTATATACCCGCACCACCACTTCCGCTACGGAAACTGAAACGACGCAGGATAACAGGGTATCTTCGTTCAAGAGATTCAGGGTCAGTTATCCGCGTGTTAGTCATGTTGGTGTGCACACCATCTGTTCCAGCCCAACTAGGGCCTCCGCCGCTGCCACCGGCGATAGTCTCATAATATCCAAATCCATTTTCGCCGTCGTTGCCGAAGGTCAGGTTATTCATGCATCCTTGGCTTGCGGCGCATACTCTGAAGCTCTTGAAAATGACATCTACGATGCGTTGTGACGTCAACACATTGCCGGCGCAGACAGCGGCTTCAGAATCTGGACACAGGAGCGATCCGTTCGGAACGATTATTTGGACCGGCTTGATACACCCATGGTTGAGCGGAATATCAGAATTGACCATGCAGCGCAGTGCGAAAATGACCGCTGAATTGCAGATTGCAATCGGAGCATTCCAGTTCCCTGTCATCAACTCGGATTAGTTTTAAATTAAGCTGACAGTTATAGAGCATAATTACCGTATACCTCTGGGCCAGTGCCCGTGAAGTCGAAAATGGCGGACCCATCGGTAGGATTGATCGTCACTTTCAGTTTGATTGGGGTGCCATCATCCATGTAGTCCACAGCAGATATGTCTTCTCCTCTGCGCTCATGTGCGAGACGCTTCAAAAGAGTGCGCACGGCTAGCTCAGCCGCCTCTTGGATTGCACGCATGTAAACCTTTTGCGAATTAGCTACACATCTTCCATCACGCACACTGTGCTTAATAAATACCTGAACAGTGGGAAGAGAATACTCTTCGATGAGACGTTGCATGAGACGAGTACCACAGTGATTTGCGGCCACTTGGGCCTTGAGGTCAGTGACATTGTCTTGGTATCGTCGGGACCCGCTGCTGCCTGGGAAACGTGCTGGCTCCACACATAGAACGCGATGAAGCTCATCTTCATCGAAATGACCAGCACGAATCAGCAGATGAGAGTTGAAGATAGCACCTTCTTCCGAGAGGAGCTTTGACGTTGGCGGCATCGAGCCGGGGAGTATCCCACCAACCTACCGAAAACAATGAGTGGGGGAGAAATTACCTAAATTCATGATTGAAAGTCACTCACATCAGCATGATGGCCGCGCGAAGCGGCCCAGAATACAATGTTCCTCCCGGCAGCGTCGAAGACCGGAGTAATAACCGTTAGGTCGGGGAGATGAACGCCCCCATAGGCTTACTGACAGTTAGAGATTTTGACGTCGGCTTGTGACCAAGAAAAGTTGGAGCATGTACCTGGAGTATTTGAAAGTAACACATCCCCATCTTGCAGCTTTCCACGCCACTCAGTAATCTGTGATTTCACCGCAAAGGCCATACTCCCAATCATGGCTGGTACATGAGGGGCGTTGGCAACTAATTCCCCTTCTGGCGTGAAGATCGCACAAGTGAAATCCAGTCGCTCCTTGATGTTCGCGCTGGTACTGATATTCTGCAAAACGCGGCCCATTTGCTCCGCTACTCCCATGAACCGATGTCGGAAAATGGAAAGCTGAATGGGGTCTATAGTTTCCGAGCTGGTCGACTTGGGGGCTGGCGGATCTATGTCAAGGATCAAAAGATCTCGAGCGATGGTCGCTTTTGAATCTGGACTCACGACGACCGTCTGCGTTTTGTCAATAATCATAGCGGGCCCTTCAATCTCGGTTCCCTCAGAAAGAGTATTAAGGTGATAGACAGGCGTGTTGACCCAACCTAGCGAACTGAAACGGGTGGAAACCCTGTAGCTGGGGTTGGCTCCGGCTGTAGCAGACGTGGAATTTGAAAGAGACTTGACCCGGAGAAATGAAGAGTCTTCCGGGGAAACGCTGCATCCAATTGCTCGGACACGAATGGTGTCTACATAAACGACACGGTTCACAGGAGTGAATCCGAATTGCTGATGATGAGCATTGACGAATGCTTGTTTCGCGTCACTATCAGGACTCTCCCAGGGTATCATGATGGAGGTCTCGCTGCCATCATATCTCATGTTCAGGAATCGACAAGCCCGGATGCTGCTGAATGATTCCATGGTCTTGCTGCATCGGGCATAGTCGACGAGGCTGTCCAGGGAATCATTGATCACATCAATGGCAGAACCCTCAAAGGCTTTCGCGCAGACTCGTTCTTCTTCATGTACAACTTCTGCTAGTCCGATCCCATAGGCAGACAAGATAGAGGAATACTTGTGAATAAGCACGCGTTTGATACCAAGGTCGCTGGCAATGGCACAAGCGTGCTGGCCACCCGCGCCCCCAAATGAGGCAAGATGATGTTTTGCAACATCATGGCCCTTCTCCAGGGTCAAACTCCGAATGGGCCCACACATTGCAGAATTTGCGACCTGCAGGAAGCTATTTAAATAATACTTATTAGCGAAAGAAACAATGAGATATGATTGTGGGTATCACTTACCCATCTGCAACCTCTGCCCATGTAAGTGACATGCCAGTCTCCTTGTTTATAACCTGGGTCAGCTCCTTGAATTGGGTGAGAACGATGTCTCTGTCTAATGGTTCGTCTTCATTAACACCAAAGACAGATGGAAATTCTTCAGGGATCAAACGGCCGAGCGCGAGATTTGCATCTGTGACGGTCAGTGGACCTCCTTTCCGGTAACAAGCAGGACCAGGATTGGAAGAGGCGCTCTCGGGTCCGACCGACATGAGCCCATTCCTCCAGGTCAAGATACTACCGCCGCCAGCGGCAATTGTATTGACATTCAGCTGTGGAGCGTGGATAGTGATCCCAGCAGTTATTGTCTCGAAGATATGATCCAGTTCGCCGTCATATCGACTAACATCAGTGCTGGTTCCTCCCATATCAAAACCAATCACCGGAGCTCGAGTTTCAGTATCGAAGCATGTTCGAGAAAAGCCAATAACGCCTCCAGCAGGCCCTGAGAGGATAGAGCGAAGTCCTGAAAGACTAGACGAAGGCACCAGGCCTCCGTCTGATTGCATGAATTCTAGTCGCGTCCGAGAATTACCAATATTAGGGAAGCTTCTGGAGAATCTTTCAAGATATTCTTTGATACTCGGTGTCAAATATGCGTCAACTACCGTGGAGTTACCACGGGGGACGAGCTTTGGTCTTGAAGATATCTCATGCGAGAGTGATACATTTTCAAACCCAATCTCGAGTGCCATATCTCTGATTTCTAGTTCGTGCTTTGGAAAGCTGTACGAGTGCATCAGGCACACTGCCAGGGAGCGATATCCTTCTTCGTAAATACTTTGGAGTTGAACTTTTGTGCTGGCCGTATCCAGGGGCTGGAGTACTTGAATTATCTCCCCTGATGCTGCAATGACGGAATCCACAGGCTCTGGAGAGGACAAATGAATATTGCGGAGATCTGAGTCGCTGCAATTTTGCACAGTCACTCGCTCTCGAACTTCAAAGGTTTTTGAATACAAGGGTATTGGCCGCCGGATTGTCAAGTCAAACATATGGGGCCGGCTCTGAGTTCCGATTTGAAGAACATCCTTGAAGCCTTCGGTAATCAGTAAGGCTGTCTTCTCTCCTTTTCTCTCGAGTAACGCATTTGTTGCAACTGTTGTGCCCATACGGATCCATTCTGTTAGCGAAGGAGTTAGTGCTGATAGAAGTCTCAAGCTGTTGGGTGAACCCCAGAATCATACCGACGTCTCTCAGGTCGAGCTCTGTTCCACGCGGGATAGGAGAACCATAGTATTGCTCTAGGACGCGACGGATTGCCTCAGTCGGCGCATCCGCATAGTTCTTCGGGTCCACGGATAAGATCTTTGCTACAATATCAGGCCCATCGACGACTTGGCAAATGCAATCCGTAAAGGTCCCGCCTCGGTCTGCTCATCATATTTAGAACTGAGTCTCATCAAATGGTCTTGGCTTAGAGTATGAGCTCTCCACTAACCAATTGATATGCGTAATGGCTTTGTGGTTGGAATCTTGGGCATTTTGTTCCGAGCTGTGGCATGTAAGTTTTGTGCTCACGCTGCGTATCAGTTTCGGGCTTGAATGACAAACATATATTGAAAGTTTTCGGAAAGATTGATATCTTCCAACAAGACCAACTGCTTTATTTACTTGTCCTCCGCTGAGCCAAATATATATACCATTTATATGAAGCATAGGAAAGGCGTTAATGGTCCGCGGTATCTGAAAAGGGATATTGAGGTGTTGTTGGAAGTGGATTTGAAGTTCGGAGAACGCTCCGCGGTGGAGGTGGAGGTGGAGGTGGAGCGAGCGGGGTGGGCTGGTGGAGCTCCACCGACCGGCCAACCTGATTATTGCACCAGATAATTTACAAGACGGGCCGGACAATCAGCGGCTCGGTAAGCATTCCTAGGAACTACCTTGGAGATTTTCTGGAGCCATAAAAAGGTCATGTAGCCCGATTGCTACTCGAGATTTTTGGCTGAGCCGAAGCGTTGAAATTCAAACGGCAGATCCAATCTTGACTTTTCTTTCTCACCATGGGCTCTATCGGTGATCACTATGAGTCAAAGGCTCGAAAAGGAGCTAGTATGGGACGGCATGTTCCTTACGAGATCATCGATGAACCAAGCCGCTCTCGACGCAAGACCCGAATTGTTGTGATCGGAGCAGGCGCAAGTGCGTTAAATTTTGCGCACGATATTGACCAGAGTACGTTGGACATCGAGTTAGTGCTCTATGAGAAGAACCCCGAGGTTGGTGGTACTTGGTTTGAGAATCGTTACCCCGGATGTGGATGTGACATTCCCTCTGTGAATTATCAATTCTCATGGGCGCCTTCTCCCGACTGGACCTCATTGTACGTATAGACTCGGTCCCCGAATCTTCATCTTCATCGAGCTGATATGAGCCGGTGCAGTTACTCAAGCGCGCCTGAGATATTAAAGTATTTCAAAGGCATCGCGGACAACTATGGACTACGCAAATATATTCGCCTCGACCACAGAGTCGTGGGCGCATCGTGGGACGAAGATAGCGAACAGTGGCATGTGAAGATTCAAAGGGGTGACAATCCAGCGAATGTGTTTGAGGATCGATGCCACATCCTAGTCAACGCATCCGGGGTCTTGAAGTGGGTTAAACAGCTAAAAAATTGATGTAATGACTAAGCAAGCACTAACCTTCTGAGTAGCAAGTGGAAATGGCCTGCTATTCGAGGCCGAGAAACCTTTCAAGGGCCCATGCTTCATAGTGCGCATTGGGATGATCAAGTGGAATTGAAAGGGAAACGCGTGGCTGTGATTGGTTCAGGGTCCTCAGCGGTACAAATTGTTCCGACTATTCAACCAAGTGAGTTTATGAACAATTGAACTAAGGTCTTCTTTCTCACAGTCAATAGCGGTGTCTTTTCTGAAATGCTTTATCCGTAGCGCCTCTTGGGTGACTGCAGGATTTGGCCAGCGCTTCGCGGGAAAGGGAGGGACGAACTTCAAATGTCGGACTCCTTTTGCGCCTTATTAAGCAAGGCAGTGCGAGCTAACAGCTTTCAGATACTGCGAACCAGAAGAACATATTTCGGAACAACCCTCAGAAATATCTAGCTTATCGTAAGAAGATTGAATCCGAGCTCAACTCTCGTTTCCGATTCATCCTTAACGGCTCGGAAGAGCAGGCAAACGCAAAAGCGGTAAGATTCCATATTAACCGGCACCGCGCCGTTACTCGCTGAGGATAGCCCCGAGACTGATTAGCTGATTAGTATGCGGAGAGAGACATGCGATCCAAACTCGCCCGTCGGCCTGAGATTGCTGACCATATAGTGCCAAAGAATTTTGCAGTGGGTTGCCGTAGACCTACACCTGGAAACGGATACCTTGAGGCTCTCTGCAGTCAGAACACTGAAGTGGTTTCAGAGTCGATTTCAGAAATTACTCCCAAGGGTATTCGGACAGCAGACGGTGTTGAGCATGAAGTTGACGTGATCGTGTGTGCCACTGGATTTGATGTTAGTTGGCGGCCATCATATCCGACCATCGGTAGGGAAGCCCGCAGTCTCGGTGAACAGTGGAAAGACATTCCGAGGACATACCTTTCCATTACTGTTCCGAACTTCCCTAACTACCTCAGTAAGGCTCCATCGCGGAATGAATTATCCCCTGAAGATACGGTATACTAATTAGATCTGAATAGTCTTTAACGGTCCCTTCGGCCCATATGGTCACGGGAGCTTCCTCCCTATCACAGAAACCTTGTCCCGTCATTTCCTCCAAATTCTGGAGAAAATGTCATCGGAGGGTGTCACTTCCTTTGAGCCCAAAGAGGAAGCAGTCGCGGATTTCTTCGAGCATCATAGAAAGTTCATGCCACGTACTGCATGGACATCTCCATGTCGTTCTTGGTTCAAACAGGGCACTGTCGATGGTGAAGTGATGATGTGGCCTGGCTCCAGAATTCACTTCTTTGAAACCATGAAACAGCCCCGATGGGAAGACTATCATCTTCGATACACCACAACAAACCGATTTGGATACCT
The DNA here is from genome assembly GCF_003344945.1 of Aspergillus welwitschiae. NCBI lineage: Eukaryota > Fungi > Ascomycota > Eurotiomycetes > Eurotiales > Aspergillaceae > Aspergillus > Aspergillus welwitschiae. The sequence continues at coordinate 69,293 of NW_020798750.1, read as the reverse complement.
TGGAAACGGGTTTGCCGCCCGCGAGTTTGATGGAAGCGATATGTCTTGGTACCTTGGTGCTTTGGAAGGTAATGAACAGGCATACCTCCCCGATGAGGATTTCGAAGATTTCATGGTTAAATAAACTGGAGGTGATGTTGGTGACAAGGGATTTATTCTTTCTAGGCATTTGCAATACTTTCGAGTTATCAAATTAAGGAGAGCCGCAAGTGAGCAGGATAGACTGGTGCAAACTGAGATACATCCAATGTGTTCAATCATAGTCAGATTCACTACACGCACTTTGCGACATGACTGAGAGCTTTACTTTTCTAGTGGAAAGGCACCGACCCTGAGCCTCTTGGAGCTTACAGATGGAGTGTCGCAGGAACCGCAGTTTTGCTCCCGAGGACCAGGCCTTGAGACACCCCTATTAGTATATCAATTTCTTGTCCTCGGCCGACGAAGTCCCTGTTACTATTGACATATCATCTACCTCTCAAACAATACGCATTATCGATACTGTGACGAGCTTGTTGGTCCGAAACAAGGCACTAAGAACGATGTCCCGAAGAGATCAGTCTTATCAATATGGGTAATTTCTTCGTTCAGAACTTCAACAATAATCGAAAACGCAAGCTCAGGACTAAAAATGTACAATTCTCAATGACCAAACCTTCTGTCATAGAAGTTAGAGGCTACCAACATGATAACGTCTACCCCCATAATCATAAGGCTAAAGGATTCCATAAAACGTGAAGCGCTGCTTGATCCTGGTCTCCCAGGCCACGAGCCACAGCCTGCTGCAATAGCTGCAGTGTAGTGGTGGTAATCTGGAGAGGGTAATCATAGGTCTGGGCAATAACCGTCGCTTGCTTCTATATTCCAAATTAATGAACGTCACACAGAGGCGATAGCGAAAAGACTGACCAGAATGTCTCTGGACTGAGTTAGAGTACGTATGGGAGCAATTTGTTGTCCCATCATCGCTGTTGCGACAGCTGCAAAACTTTTGCTTGCACCCGCTGCATTTGAGATTATTGAGTTCAAAGCCTTTATAGACAGACCAAGTTTTATACCGAGGGAAAGAGCTTCAACTGCTGCTACCCCGTGAACAATACTCAGTATAAGGCAGATCATTCTTGACGTTCGCTCATGGTCAGCTGCGTGGCTTTCTCGATGCGTCGCCTCAGAAATCAAGGACAAGTTCTGGGGTATAAAAATTCGCACTAAGCCAGAGTCATCTTCCTTTTCATAGCCAGCTCGTGCAGCAAATTGATAGAGACGCTCTGCGGCAGATGCGATGTACAAAGGGAAGTTCTCATTCAGACCCTCCGAAGTGACAATGCGCTTAAGGCCAGTGTTAGCAGATTCGAAATCCCTTGTTGGTTGCACAGATGAGCTGACGTACCAAATCTTTGACAAAGATGCTGAGAGCGGAGTGCGGCGACCAGTCATTGCAAAGCATGTGTGGCACTCGGTTCTCAAACATCCAACTATGCGCAGGACTTTTCAGCACTATGTCATAGAATTGCTTCGTATTTATCCCCATAGTTGCAGCTAGTCCCATTGCCTCTGCTGCAATAGCAATATGGACTCCTGCAAGGTGCTGATTGATAAGTTTGACTTTGCTGGCACTCCCCAGTCCCCCGTCGATAGTGTATAGCGCTTGGCTAAACGATTGTAAAACTGGATGGGCAAGTCTAAGAGCATTTTGTGCCCCGGACGACATGATCGTCAGCGTACCCTGAGCTGCACGAAGCGTCCCACCAGATACAGGGCAATCGACAAGGTTGATATCTGGCCTGCAGAATCGATGATGGATCTGGTCCAAGATCTTCTGCGGGAAGCCTGGGGCAACGGTGGAGCATAATATAATAGTTGCGTCCTTCTTCAAGCCAAACACAGCACCCACTGATTCGGTGAATAATACATGCTCTATCTGCGTGGCATTCGCTACCATGCAGATAAAGAATGAGGCATCATGAACGCATTCCCGTGGACTTGGGGCGGCAGTGCCGCCCATGGCCAGTAATGTCTCGAGTGACATTGGGTTTACGTCGAATCCACTGACAGGAAACCCTTCGCTGAGCAGTTGTATAGCCATTCCTCTACCCATCGCACCGAGACCGATAAACGCGACCTTGGGTTTGCCATTGACACCTGCCTTAGTCATGGTGATGGTTCAGCGTGATGGGAACCACTAGAAATGACTCGAGTTCGACGAGTGTTGCCTAAATGCGGCGAGTAGCAAGATATTGGCAATTTTTTGAAACTTCTGGCTCAAGACTCGCGTTCACATTGATTTTTGCATCCCTACAGATCGTTCCAAGGCTCCCAGACATCCTCAGAGGTGAAAAGCAGATTCAGGCTTGTCACTCCACCACTCCACCACTCCACTAATTGCACTACTCACTCCACCTCACTCCATCACTCCATCACTCCACTTCATCACTCCATTTCACTCCAACTCCACCCGCCTCCCATCCCTCCACTTTCTGCGCTGATGTGAATGCACTCCCAGGCTCTACCACTTTCTCAGACACAGCTCCAAAATCAGGGTTTTGATTAGGTGACCCATCAAACCATATCTCCCCTATATTCTTAAGGTTTTCAAGTCGATCATCTAGAAAGAGAGAAGTGCGGGGGTGGATCCTTCAGCCGACATCTTTAATGAGGCCATCGATATAGGCAGTCCAGAACACAATCAGACAATAAACCCCCGGGACAATAAACCACCAGCAATCCTCACCAATTCAAACCTCCACAACACACCATATTTAACCTTGCTTAATTCATCCAAAACAAAACTATTTGGAAATATATAGAAAGCCCTTTCAAAGATAGAAGACCAGTACTTATTTATAAAGACTTTCATGAACATTGACTTTCCTAACCCACTGGGGGTGGTGTACTGCCAGACATGGAAATATTAAATGATTTTAAAATTAAAAATAGTTTTATAAATTAACCAGATTATTAATATTATAATATAATTACATTTTCATATAAACTAGTATTAAAAGTTATAGAGGTCTACAAAGAACTGGAATTTTTTTTTTTGATCGTTATAAGATATTATTACTTAGTAAGGACAATAATTTTAATAAAATTTACATATATATTAGTGATTAAAATGATGAAATTTAAGCACTTAGCTTTTTTATATAAAATTTATATTCATTCTTATTCTTGCTGAAGATTAGTATATTATTAATATATATAATTATAAACTTATTCAAAAAATTGATAAAATCTTTATTGATATAATACTGGAAGGCAGCTGGACTATATATAAAAAAATAAAATAAAAACTTCCCTAATAATAAATAGCTATTATAATTTAAAATTAATTAATATTTTTGAGAGATTTAGTTTAAATTATTCTGTCTTAGCTATTCTAGTGTCATAGAACAACCTAGGGGTGTTGCTCACACAAGGCCAAAAAAACCATCATTACCCGCAGCTACCTGCGGACCCCTAGAATCCTGCTTTATAGACATGTAGCTCACTACCACCAATCTATTACATTTAGCATTATCTTATATATATAAGAAAAATACTAGTAATCTTACTAGAGAACTAGCCGCGTATATTATTAGTTAAAAAAAACTAGAATATTTGTTATTATATGAGAGCTGATTAAGTATATCTTATTGAATATATAAAAATTAGAAGATTAATGTGATATAATAGCTAGGCTATCATACTTGGGATCATCGGGATGACGTATCATAGTGATCATGAGGGTCGTGAGGTCATCGAAAGCTACCCCAGCCCGTTACGATAGGTATGAGATAGCGATTCCCTGTCCTCAGACTACTGATCCCCTAAGGATCAGTCTATTGCGTGGATATAGGCCACCTTTGTCATTATTACACTAATCTATAGTATTTCGTGGTCGATTCCTTACCTAGTCGACAGGCCTTCTACCCTGACAAGTAGATCCTATCACAATTAAATATAAGAAGAAAGAGAAAAAAATATACAAAAGAATATATATAAATAATAAAAATAAATAAATAGAATATATAAAGCAAATAGAACTATGTCATGTGATTTGGTCACGTGCCTCTGAACACTATTCGCTATCACAGACTGTACACATGAAAGCTTCGGCTACCAACCCCTGCTATATCATAATAATCTTAAGTATTGGTCCGTTTGATTAGGTGAGATGAAACAATAAAGAGCTTCAAGCTAAAATCGTTCCTGGAAATACCTCTGCCCCTTGAACTCTGGTAAATTATATGGGCTTAGTATATTACAGCTTGAGCGCAGTGCTAGACCTCTATCTCTGTACTTTGCATGTGGCATTCTGGTTATTATAAAGTATTATATTATTTCAGATGGTCCAATAAATTTTATCCGTTGCTACCTGACACTCTTAACTCATGATCTTTCCCGATAAAAGTTTTTGCATGTTGGGCACCAACAGCTTGGTGGGTTTAGTAGCTACTACTTTGGTATAGTGCGAAAATATCGCTAGTAGTTAGTCCACTTGCGGTAAATATATCACAGACACTATCCACCACTTCCTGTCAAAGTAAGATATCAAATTATTCAGCAACTGAAACATATAGAGATTGCGATATCAGTGGGCTGGCAGAAAATAGAGATCCACTAATGAGGATAGCAATCTTTCTCGTACTGTGTCGAAGTAGTATCAGGCGCCCCGTCAATAGAGGTAGATCACGGTCGGGAATCAGTCAAGCGGGATCCAAAGGCCCGGAAAAGCTCAAGCTATAATCCGATCCAGTATCCCTGAATTAGATCCACCTTGTTTAAGGAGTGCAATGTTATTATAACATTCCTATTAGACCTAGAGCCATGCCTTGGTTGGAAACCAGCAACCTATACAGAATATGTGACTTCGTCCCGCCAACTATTCTACATCTATATTATGGTAGGTTTTCCGCTCGTACTAAGTACCATTCTCTGCAATGGCCAGTACCAAGATCTGCTTGGTGCAATTGATTAAGCTAACCACACCCAGACCTTTGCCATCCAATTCGAATCTGCAGGTGTCTACCATGTCGGCACACCCGCCGAACAAATGCTGGTTTCATTCGAAGAACTCCTCGCCTTCCACGCGGGCATTATAGGTCTCCTGGAATATGGCCACGGATGGCGAGTCACAAAGACAGTCATCCGACGGTTTCTAGCACATCTTCGCTGGCAAGCGATGGACAGTCCGTACTCAATATGTATCGACAGTTCTGGCCCAGTATACTATATTATTACCAACGGAGAGGATGCAATCCGGATTACAGAACAGGAGCTGGGCTCATCACTGTTCGGACGCGCACTTAAGAACCAGTGGGATCGGGCAATGGCGGAGCCAGGGCAGTTAAAAGCTATAGTCTCAATCTTCGAGGCATTTGTGTACGGGCTGTGGAAAAACTTGACATATTATATGCGGTGGAGGAAGGTTGCGGCGTCGTGAGGAGCAAGCTGTGATCAAATTGACTAATAACTTTGGAACTGGAGTTTGGGCAGTACTTCAGTTGGTATTACATATTACCGGTCAGGACGGCGGCTTTGTTATATTACCTGGTATACTTATGTGGCATTTTGTGGAAGCAATTGACTGTTAATATAATATGGTACTTAGCGGTCAGGGGTTTCAAGAGCATTCACAATATTATGGCTGCATAGGTTGAGCTCCATATTATTAGTTCTATCACCTCCTAGATTCAAAAACCCGAGGCACGATCACAATGCTGGCGTGCAGATATTCTACCAAGTCTCTGGGTGTCAGCAAATCAGGAGAGATACCATGGTGGAGCGCACCTAAAAGTAGAACAGCAATGCCTAACATTTACCCAGCGATTGCGCGAACGGTTGGTTGGGTAGAAACCACTAGAGACACGGCAAGTGGGGATGCAGCCGTGTGGGTACTTGGAAGAGATTTCCGGCGTGTCTTTCTCAGGGGCTAAAGAATAATAACGATGGTGTTGCAGATATGTGGTAAAGATCTACTGTACTTCCTGGTCGAGAAGGAGCCAATGTCGGTCAAAGGTGACTGCTAGTGTTGTAACTACTACTGTCAGGCGGAGTACAATAACAAAAACATATAGTATCAGTATGAGTACTTCAGATCATAGAAACTTTAGACCGTCTCTCTCGATGAAGAGATGGCTTATCAATTAAAGGTGCTTAATGAGGCTAGTGTCCAATGAAAAAGATTGTGGCATGGATATAATCAAGCACCTGTCGTACACATTCAGTCATAAATAATTTACTTTACCTATAATTCCTTCTCATGATGGTTTGCTTCTGTCGCCCATTGTTGAATAATAGCCAGCTAGGACATCTAGATCCACTACTTATTTACAAGGGCAGCCCTGCGTCAGTGGCTACCAATTGTAAGGATCTATACCCCATAACCCTCGCCTACTAGGGAAATTAATTAACATAATACAGCCCCCTAGTCAAGGGAGTTTATAAATACGAGTTATATAATACTAAATCGGCTACCTAGACAGGAAGTAATAGAAAGAACAAATTAAGTAAGGCTTTGGAATAGGAATACTGTGAGACCCAAGCCTCCCAATTCTCGTCACATGACCCAGGATCTATGTTCTATTAATAATCTTGAATAGCTGAAGTATATGTAATCCGTATATACATATCTGTTAAAGACTATCAACTGGGCTGAATTGAATTGAGCCTTTACACAGAAGCCTTCTGACATAGGATGATATTTTCTGCAAGTGGAACCACCGTATTCTCTGTGAACGAGTGTGATAGCTTTGAAGCTAACGAGAAATTAGGTTATTATAGTTATGTACATGGGTCCTAGGGCGGTATGTGTTAGCAAGAATTATATCAGTGAGGAATATTAGACTACATTACTTTGTATTATGCAAGTCAGCAACGTGATATAATGCTTATAGACTAAGAAATTCATATATTCCGAACTATTTTCATTAGAAAGCATGTGTTCATTGCTACAATTGGAGACAGTAGATATAATAATTCTACAATATTTCTGAATGACATCCAACAGTCGTTACAACCAGTAAAACATATAGGCCAAATAAACGCCAAAAAATAACAATACGATAGAATTGACAGAGTTATAACTTTTGGTTCATCAGGCAATAAGTCACTGGAGGTCTGTGATTAGGTGTGCAGAACAATTAGACTCCAAAGGGCCACATTGCTTTCAACATAAGCCTTAGTTATATCCCTGAATAGAGAAATATTCCATGTAACTTGCAAAAGACTGTTAAGCTGATATGTATGTTGCCCACTTGCTACGTCCATTTATGATATCGACAAAAATATTGGCATATCCGCGCCATGTTTGCTCACTTGGATGGAGTTCATCATACCACATGAACGCATCTCGGCCGTCATAGTCGTAGAGAAAACAATCAGTCCCACTAAGCGAACAGTGATTGATGTACCCAGTGACATTGTAAGGGCTTGTACCGTTAAGATATGCCGAGGGCTGTTTGTGAATATCCTTCATCTAGGAATGAGGTCAGTTATTACTACTAAATATCATGCCACTGTATATTGGCTCAGACGCTCACCAGGCTGTCAAGGTCCACGAGGGCAAACTGTGCACCTGGGTACTTTTTTTGAAATCCCACCTCTAGAGGTAATCTGGCCTTGTATACTGCATTCACGAGCGCCACCTGCTCTAGCATTCTTTGCGACACACCAGTGATGTTGCTGTATTTGTCTGGCCAATATTGGGTAGCTTTTAGACCCCCTTCATTTGGCATTGCATATTGGGGTGTGAGATACATTGCTCCCAGGGTATGAATGACGAAATTGCGAGCACCGTGCTGAAAGAGTCGATCTATCTGCTGAAATACGCAGTCTATATAGTCTGCAATTGTTGTTCCTATGGTTTGCGAATCAGTGAGATAGCCAGCTGCTCCCACATCATTTCCACCAATCATAATAGCGTAAACGGTTGACTCTGGAGGTGCATCCATAAACATCGTTCCGTTGGTATATGTATACTGACGATCTGCTAAATAAGCAGGAACCTGATAGCCAGCTACATCAGGGAATAACTTCCCAGTCGGCTGCGCGATACGTGGTGTAAGGTCGTTAGAGCATACAGCTCCTGCCACAGCATAATTGTGAACTTCTGCACCCGTATACATGCCGACGTATGATGGCCAAGGACGTCCACCATCTGCAGCAGGAGTATCCTAGACTGTGGTCAGATACCAAGACTCGGCGAAGATATCTTGCGGAGAACAAACCCCATCATCAATCCAGCCAATTGGAGGCACACTACCATTGTGGGAGATAAAGTAATGCAGTCGTCCAGCATCCGACCAACTGTCTCCAAAGACAACAAGGTTTGTAAACCTCTCAACGTTCCATGCATACGTACGAGGGGTAGAAGCCAAGATTAGGGCCAAGATGAAAGAGAACATGTTGGTAGATCTTTTCTAAGAGATAATAGATTTCCAGAGAATATTTGTCTGACAGTATCTTTTAGAAAGTCCTTTTCAAAAGCCACAGGGTAAGGGGTCTTTTTATATTGTTTCTGCTGCTTGTCATTTGCGGAATAATATTCTTTATTGATCGGCACTTCCGTTTATCACGAGTCGAATATTACTGAGGGGATATTGAGACGGGAACAAGTGTATGCCCCATATCTGTATCACCATATTCATTGCTCCGCTTATACGAGGATTCAGGTTCCGGTTTCCTTGGCAATGGTAAATTATGATTTTTTCTACGCCGATGAGGGATGCGGTACCATTGAGATGCTTCACTATATTGTACTTGAACTGGAGATTTTGCACAACGGTTACAGACTGACATGGCTCTAAGCAGGTGAAGTTGGTATTGTAAATAAGCTGCTATTGCAGCCGTACCAGGACGCTCTTTTAGGTCTCATGTCGCGAACCTACTCCGCACTTGCAACATATTTAAGACATAGTCACCTGTCAGGCAGACATGCTCCCGTTCTCCCGTGTGAGCAACGAGGATAAAAGCGAAGTGATGAAGGCGGTTTAGCCATACATGTCCAGATTCTCAAATGTAAAGCGGAGACATATTCTGGAGCTGGGGCTATACCATTCCGATTGCAGCATTTTAGACCTGAACCAGCTTAGGAGCTAACTTCCAGCAACGGTCTTTCCACCAGATCCTTTCAAATCTTTCGTAACAAGCTGTATCATACAGTAACGACCAGGGACTTAGGGCGAACATGTCCAGCACTAATTATGAATATGTGTGTTGAGATAGTCAACCCTTCCGTTTATGAGTTGCAACTATTTACACCTCGCGATCTAGCTGATGCAGGGATTTTGTAAACCCTAGCTAGAATTCCATCTGCTATTTCCCTCGTCTAATCAGGAAGAGGTGTCAACAGTAAAAGATATGCATATACACCGTTTTTGTCGGTTGAAGTATTTCAGACATCGAATGATTAGCACTTGCTGGCTGTCTTACTCCGCAACATCCGCGGACTTTCTCTGGTCTAAGCCACCCGTGTAAACCCTTAGTCAAATTTAGTGTTCGGTTTATTGACGTGTATAATACTTCGGTGCTGAAAATCCTCACACTTGCGATGTAAAAGGTGAGTTATAGACTCATTGTACTTTTATTCCTTACTCTAGTCCTATCTCGTTAAGGAAGATTTCTAGTGCTTACGCTCATCATACAGAATTGTCTTTTCTGCTGGTAAAATTGGCGGACAAAATCAACATGTTAGTTACGCTTAGAGGCACTCATACTACAGCAAAACATAAATATTAGCGCTTATCGACCCATATACATTCCAAGTTGATTTACACTAGTACATATGTTACCAACGCAATAAATACATGTGAGACTACTAGGACGGACCTTTTCAAGGATAATCTCATTCCTGTTGGTTATCTTTTTCAACCAAAGACATGTGTTGCTGCTAGCTTACTTACTACAACTGTTCGGCGTCAGATGACGCTATATTACTCCGACCAGTTGCGCACAGAAACGTTCCCTTGTATACCATCTGCGAGAATGAATCTTCTCCCCAGAAAGTACAACTCTACTAAAGGAACTCCAGAATCTATTCATGTAGCTAATACCACGCCGAAATACACATGGAAATCCAATCAAACGTTGTCTACGGAGTTTAATTCTGATCATATCCCTCGTCAGTCAGACGCTTATATAGTCACTGTGAATGCAACCATCGTGTCGACAACGCAGAGCTTGCTGCTTTCTACTTCCATCAGATGCTCGCGCAGTGATACCTTATGATGAACAAAGCAGAAGATCACATTGAACTAGAATAAATGCCATGCGAGTTCCTTCGTGGGGAAGGTTGGTAGTGCCGGAGGAACGTCCCAAATGGGTAATGATTGGCACGTGAATTCTTTCGTGGCAATGCCTGGGACGACCGGCCATCAGTAGTTGAGGGTTATCGGGAAATAAACACTTTCTCGGCATCTAGGATTGAAATGATGACTGCTAATGCTTATATGTAACCAGACAACTGGCGCTGATAAGACCTATCATTGTCCTTTACATATCCAAATAGAGTGCAGTGTTAATATCAAGACTATTATCTCGGCCCTTTGGCTAACTGCTCCAAAGGTATATTGTATCACAAGGCACGCGAGTAATGCATTCAGTCTAAGCAATTGTAGAACTAGTACTTAATAAGGAGGCACAGGGAATAACTGGTACATGTGTAGTATCCGCTCCATAAACCACTAGTACAATTACTTCGCAATAATACAAGGGCAAAGAAGCAAAAAACATAGGCTCCGTCACCACTCCGCAGCACCCGCAACACCCGCACCCGCCCGTCTCCGCTCGACCCACTTTTATGTAACAGATACATTAGAAAACTATATTTATAAAAATTGCTAAACTATAAACTACCTCGATATACTATACAGTGGCGGTAGTTGGGGGATTATTGATGGATCAATGCCGCACAACATACTATTCAGGTGCGTTTTGTTCCTGCGGTTCAGGACCAGGTGTAACTGCTAAAGGAATAATTACCTTATATAATTCTACCTACCACATATGAGCGGAGGATATCTAATACTCTCAGCTGTTGTTGGATGAGAAGTATGTAAAGGCTGGCGAAGAAGGCATTATAAGAGTTCGCATGTCTTCCCGTCACAATTGTGGGGTGTGCGGCGTGGTAATGGCACCCGTCAATGCCCCGTAAGTACGCTATTCACCAATATAGAGTGCAATATTCTTCTAAAAACTTTATCTTTTTCTTTCGATTACTTTCAGAAGTATTACGGTCTTATCCGCAATACCCGTCGTGATCCAGACAACCCCACAACCCAGGTGTACGCAGGTCACCTGGCCCACGCTAATTTCTCGCCTGACCAGGCTAACCATTTCCGGACTAGGATTACCTGACCAGGCCCAGGCCCTATCCTGACATACAAAACATAGATCTATATTATTTTATTATCTTATTTTTATAAAAACTTTCTTGATTATATAAAACTAGTTCTATACTAATTTATAATTATTATTTAAATTGTTTTGTTAGGGAGGTGGTATGATAGCGAGCGGTGTTCGGAGACACGTGACTGGATCACATGACATATTCTGTTTTAATCTATTTCATTTTATTTACTTATCTTTATTATTTATATATAGTTCCCCACACTTTCTTCTTTCTCTTCTTATATTTGATATTCTAGTCTGAATATATTAAATAAGATATATTCAATTAGTTATTATATAATATTAAATAGTATAGTTATTTTTTTTTACTACACGCGGCCAGTTAACTAGTAAGGCTGCCAGTGTTTTCCTGATATATATTGAATAATGCTAAAAAACAGCTAAGATAAAATAATCTGAACTGAATCTCTAGAAACTATTAATAAATTTAAATTATATGGCTAGAGAAAGGTAAGCTAAATTAGTCTTATATAAGAAAAACTTATAATAATGTTTAATCATTTTATTAACAGTAAGACCTGCTATCATCAAAGCTGCAAGCTCAGAATGTGAATAGGAGAGACAAGAGATCGACCCTTTTTCGGTTTAGAGGTTTTACCAAACATAAGTCCACCTTCCGGATCTACTCAAATCACCATATTATCATAAGGTAACATGTCCTGTATTTTCTCCATTTAAATCACCCTGAGTACTGTAACCCAGCAGTCCCACAAAGTGATTAGGCTTCTAACTAATTTTCCAGGGCGCCTGCTTGGTATGTCAACAAAAGCATGGAATCTACACCACATAAGGAGGTTTTGTCCCGCATGCATGGTCTACGAGGGCCAGTATTTGCAGGACTAGTAACGGTTGAAGAACTACTATTAAGGCTTCAAGATTAAGAATCAAGTGGGGACACGCAAAAGGTTTGCCAGCGCAGGATGGGCGGGAGGGATTTGCTCTTGAATGGTAAAATGGGAACGCCATGCCTTGATGATGGTTAAACAATATATAGCACTATACGTATTATTTAGCATGTCATGATCAAAGTAGCCCTCTGCCGAACTGATACGTGAGTGACACGGGTACATTCAGCTTCTTTGCCGCTGTGAAGACCCAATTTGGTTCCCGCAGGAACTGGCGAGCTATCAATACGACATCTGCTTTCGGTTGTTGCTGACTGGGCACGTCTTCGTCTGCGCCTTGAACTATATCACGGGCCGCTTCAGGGTCCCGAATCAACCCAACGGCACCCACCAAGGTATGCTGCCCGGCCGCATGGATCGCCTTGCGAATTTTCCCTGCAAGGTCTACCTGGTAGGTACTGTGGGGTTGGATGCTTTGCTCTCTGTGATTGCCACCAGAGCTCACGTCGACCAGATCCACCCCAAACTCCGGCAGACGCGTGGCAAGCTGAATTGAGGACGACAGATCCCAGCTGCCACTCTCTATCGCACAGGAGGCGCCGTCAAGCCATTCGGTGCCACTGATACGAAGGAAAAGTGGTACACCATTCGGTATTGAGGCGCGAATAGCAGTCGTTACCTCCTGCACAATCCGGCACCTGTTCTCGAAGCTCCCACCGTACTGATCTACTCGCCGGTTCGTTATCGGGCTGAGGAATTCGTGCAGTAGATAGCCATGCGCGCCATGTATTTCGATGATATCCACGCCGGCTGTCACGGCTGTCCTCGCACTTCTGGCAAACGCGGTGACAACCTCTCGAATCTCGGCAATACTCAGATCTCTTGGCGCCCAGTATTTAGTCTCCCCTGGTGCCCATTTATATTTCTCGCCACCAGTAGGAGCCACCACGTCTGCAGGCCAACCTCCAACGCTCTCGTCAGCCTTGATAGGGATGCCGCGCTCACCCAACCAGGGAGTGACCACGCTCCCTTTGCGACCGGCATGGGCAAGTTGGATGCCGACCTTGGCTCCCTGGCTATGAACAATATTCACTACCCGACGCAGGGCCTTGAACTGACCAGACTCTGTTCCCTCCTGCCAAAGACCGGAGTCGTTGGGAGAAATCCGACCGTTGGGCTGCACGGCCGTCGCCTCAATCATCACGAGGCCCACGCCCTTGGTTGCAAGATGGCCCAAGTGTGCGATGTGGAAATCCGTGAGTGCCCCGACATAGGGGGAGCTGGGTTCATGCTCAGAAGAGAACATGCACATTGGCGCGACGATGATACGGTTCTTGAGGGTGACATCGCGGATGCAGAGCGGTCGGAAAAGGGTGGGGGTTTCGGGGCCTGGGTTAACAGCTGCACCGGGGTTGTTGACGGGCGTGTAGTATGGTATCTTGGGCGCCCCGATAGCGCGCGGTGACTGAAATGAGGAACCCATTGTGGCTAGTTGTTGATGGGTTGTTATCATGGGCTGTGCTGCGCAATTTGTCTTTTTCTTTGTTGTTAATGGAACATCACCGACGGATGGAGCATCCGGGGATGTGCTCGGCTGGAGATCACCTGGAGCTCGATTCGTAACCGCCTTGCCAATATTCATTTGTTTTGCCTCGGAGTATACGGAATATAGTCTTCGGCCGGCGCTAGTACTGTGGTCCAGAGGAGTGACAAATGTCGAAGCAAGGCTATAGAAGTTCCTAGGAATCAGCGACTCTGACGGTTCTGAAGGTCATATCCCCGGAAAGGGCCTACAAAGCATTGCATCCGCAGATCCTCCCAAGCACAGCTATTCCGGGGACCGCTAGCGAGGGGTCCACTCAACGCGGTCAGATTATGACTTTAGAATCTGCATTTGTCAAATGCAAATGAAACCTATGTCAAGAGTGTAATGAGTATCCTCTACTGGTCCTTCCTACAGCAATCGTTCCACAGACAGTCTCATAGATACGCACTCCAATGATCGAATCACCGTGTCAGGTGCACATCCCTCATACGGATGTTGCCTCCTTTGTCTTCAACTCAGGAACTGCGAGTTCGCGCGAGTCACCACAGTACTTTGATGCCGCTTCTCCATCAAAGTGTTTTAGCTTGGCGCAGGCTGAGGTATGGGTCAAGCAATTCGCAAAGGGCCTACAAGACCTCGGGCTTGGGGCAGACGATAAAATCCTCCTGTTCTCGGAGAATCGCCTTTACTTCCCTGTCCTTCTTTGGGGAGTTCTTGCTGCACGCTGTGTTTTCACGGCGGCCTCACCTAGTGCATCTCTCAGAGGTGAGAGTGTCGCGCCTTTCCCGGACATCTCTCTGAGCCTCCTATGCTGACTGCATCGGTAGAGCTGGATTATCAACTTCGGAATTCCGATGCCAAGATCCTGTTCACCGGCCAGAAGCAGGCTTGCGTGGCTTTGGAAGCCGCGGCTCAAGCGGGTCTTGGTCACAAGAACGTGTATCTCTTCTGCGATCCTGATGAGGTCATATCAACAAGCATCACTTCGACCACTCGGCTATGGACCGACATCTGGCGACCCGTGGAGGAGATCCGGACATGGTCATGGAAGGCCATCGATACCCCGCAGGAGGCAGAGCAAACCACCGCGGTTATCAATTACTCCAGCGGGTAAGCTGACGTCTGTGGCGACTATTGGTACAAGTCTACGTCCGCTAAGAATTACAAGAACAACAGGTCTACCCAAGGGAGTGGAAATTACACACTACAACCTTGTCGCAAATTGTACTCAGCTTCTGGAAAAGCGTCTTCTCCCGCCAAAGACTCAGACTGGAAACGAGCGTAGAGCGAGGCTTGACATTTCAGGCGAGAGATGGCTGGCACCCCTACCCATGTATCATGCATACGTAAGATTCTGCTGGCCTGTGTGCTCATGAGTTCTTAAGATTAACACTAACCGGGCGTTCTCCCAGGGACAAACATATTATTGTGTCAATGCTGCCGTACTACAGGCCAAGGTTTTCATCATGAAGTCATTCTCAGTCCAGCAATACTTGTTGTACTTGGACATTTACCGAGTCACTTTTATGGCGACTGTTCCGGCTATCATGGCAACCATCGCCAAGCAGCCGAACCCTTCGATCTACAACTTGTGGGCTATTGAGACAGTGCTCAGTGGATCTGCCCCACTAAGCCCCGATCTTGGCCGTGTCATTGAGAGAATGTACCTCCGAGCCGGTGTATCCGTCAAGCAGGGATGGGGTATGACGGAGACGACTTGCTCAATCACTGGATTTGCCCCGGATGATCAAGACGATGGACGATCTATTGGGTGGCTGAACCCAAACTGTGCGGCGAGAATTGAGAGCCTTGAGGATCGAGATTTCAGCGGTGCTGCCCCTGCCGGTGCTACTATAGGTGAGATATGGGTGGCTGGGCCGAACATAATGAAATGCTACTATAAGAACCCGAAAGCAACTGAAGAAGCTATAGTTGTTGCCGACGGAGTCCGATGGCTGAGAACCGGCGACATCGGATACATTGATGAGCGCGGCTGCATCTATATTGTGGACCGTTTAAAGGTCGGTCGGATATGCTTAGACTACACTTTCCCAGTAGGATGTTTACTAACATACGTATAACAGGACTTAATAAAGGTGAAAGGCCTTCAAGTCGCACCTGCTGAACTCGAGCAATATCTTCTTACCCACCCTGATGTTGCTGACGCGGCCGTCATTGGAGCTAAGATGTGAGTGATATATCCTCACCGCGATGCACCCATTTGATCCCCCCGGCAACAAAGAGGCGTATACCATCTCGAACCTGGGTGTTTCTAGCTGACTAATCGTACAGAAACGGAGGAGAGTACCCACGCGCATTTGTAGTTCGCAAAAAAGGGGCCGTTACAAAGGAGGACCTTGCGCAGATGATCAAGTCGCACTTCGCTCCTCACAAATGGCTGACTGGTGGTGTGTACTTCCTTGATGCCATTCCGCGGACAGGGAGTGGTAAGGTGATTCGCCGTGATTTGCCTGTTATCCAGACAGAAACCCAGCCAATTCGTGGTCGATTGTGATCCTACAGATAGTAGAACCGTTTCAGCCATGAAATATGCTAGAGATATAAGGCTCCCCTCTTCTCATGAATCATATTCAAATGTATCACCTATAATACAGTAGTATACCCGGCAAGCAAGCACACGAAAAGTCCGCGCCAGACCCAGTTAGTAAGGACTTTGCAAGGGAGATCGTTGGTTGTATGGGGAATGCCTTATCTCCTGTCCAAGAGAGTGATTTGATACTAGGCTCCAGCGTACTGGCGGAAATTCATGGTCCGTAGAATGACGGGAGCTAGTCATGCCGCCGGCGCAGGCAAGGCAATCAGTACCTGTGGCAGAGACGCACATAAACTTGCTATCCGTGGATGATTCCCCACTTCTCATTGACCCGAGATGCGCCTCGGTAAAGACTCTGGCCCACGGATTCCGGATCCCAACCCTGGGATGAACAAATACTCGGGACAAACTGACGGTTGCTTGCAGGAGTATAATTACGATAACATAACAAGATAAATGGCCTTTTCTATTTGAGTATCCGATTTGCTAGACAACTCATATTGTGTAAAACTTGAGTCGTCACCATGCTTTCTTCCGACCTACTCGACGAGACTAACGGATTATACAACGGTAATGGGGGCACCGACGGGGTAGGGGGAGATGCCTCTTACAAAATACACGAGCAGCCAATCCGCACCAGACGCCCCATCCGGGTCGCATGTATGGGTGCCGGCTATTCGGGGCTCATGATGGGTATCATGTTTAGCGAACAGATGAAAGACAAAAATGCCGAATTAGTCATTTATGAGCGCAATAAAGATCTCGGAGGAACCTGGCTCGAGAATCGGTACGTCCTACCTTAGACAGAAAGGCGGCCCCGTCAGTCTGGAGCTTTTGTATGGATGAATCGTGACAGAGATATTGACTGCGTAGCATAGATACCCTGGCTGCAAGTGCGACATCCCGGCTCACAACTATGCCTACAGCTTTGCACCGAATCCCGAGTGGCCAAACTATTATGCTTCGTCGGAGGAAATCCATGAATATATGCATAAGGTGGCTAGCCAGTACGATTGCCATCGATTCATCAAGTATGAGCATGCCATCACGTCCGCTATCTGGAACGAGGAGGACGCAAATTGGGATATTAAAGTGAGAACACCTGAGGGAACAATTGTTCAAGACAGGGTTGATGTGTTTGTCAATGCTGGCGGAGTCTTAAAGTTAGTATTCCCATAACGAGGACTTCAAATCCCAGGATAACTGACAGCCAATGGTGTTCAGCAACTGGAAATGGCCGAATATTGAAGGGCTTCAGGACTTCAAGGGAAAGCTCATTCACTCAGCCAGTTGGGATCAAAACTTCGATTTTACCGGTAAAAAGGTGGCCAACATCGGTATTGGCTCCTCCGGCGTTCAGATTGTTCCCCAACTAGCCAACATAGTTGACTCGATGGATGTGTACATCCGCACGCAGACTTGGATATCTCCTGCGCCTGGAATCAATGAGCCAACGGGCAGCGACCCTGAGATGGATGCCGAGTTGAATTTTACGGAAAAGACACTTGACATTTTTAGAGACCCGAAAACACTACGAGACTATCGTGCTGCGATCATGGATCGCCGAAGCAGCAACTTCAAGCGTTTCATTGCTGACAGCGACCTTCAGCTGAAGGCTCAGGAGCTATTCCGCAAGATAATGATTGAACGGCTAGGGAATTCTGCAAAAGGCCAGCAAGCTGCAAAGCTTCTGTTGCCCGATTTCCCTGTCGGATGTCGGCGTTTGACTCCCGGCCCTGGCTTCCTAGAGGCTATAACTCAAGTGAACGTCGAGTTGCGCTGGGACGATATTGTAAGGATTACAGAGAAGGGTATTCTGACGAGATCAGGCGAGGAAAAGGAGTACGATGTTATAGTATGCGCTACCGGTTTTGATACTTCTTTTTGTCCCGCTTTCCCCCTCATTGGACGAGGAGGCGTGAACCTTGCTACCAAGTGGACAGCCGAACTTCCCAAGGCCTACTTTGGTCTCACGGTACCGGACATGCCGAACTACTTTTCGTTCATTGGCCCAAACAGTACAATTAGTAACGGATCGCTCGTGC
Source organism: Aspergillus welwitschiae (assembly GCF_003344945.1). Classification (NCBI taxonomy): domain Eukaryota; kingdom Fungi; phylum Ascomycota; class Eurotiomycetes; order Eurotiales; family Aspergillaceae; genus Aspergillus; species Aspergillus welwitschiae. The sequence goes on along the minus strand of NW_020798750.1, from coordinate 50,912 downwards.
TTGGGATACAAATGACGGCCGTTTACATATACAAGTGGTTGGACAAACTCCAGACTGAAGATATCCGCAGCTTCGCGGTTCGCCACGACGTGAATGATGAATACAATGAGCATATGCAGACATATCTGAAGCGCACGGTCTGGACAGGAAACTGCCGAAGCTGGTATAAGCGTGGAACTATCGATGGTCCCGTGGTTGCCGTTTACGGTGGCACCACTTTTCACTTCATGGAGGCAATCAAAAACCCACGCTGGGAGGACTTTGATATCGAAAGGCTCTCAAAAACCAACCGCTTCTCCTACCTTGGTAATGGATTTACAAAAAGGGAAACGATGGGAGGGACCATTGGCACCACGCAGACATTGGATTTCGAGCAGTACTGGCGTCTGTTCGTGCCTCCAGATATCCATGACTAGATGCTCTTTGATTGGTGATTGGTCCTTTGTATGCCCTTAACTGGACACATTATCGGCAGACATTTGATCCTCTTTTTCCAACGTTTTGCGTAAGATTGCTGGCCAGAACTTCTGGTAGCAATGGTGAATCTGTTTATTTCACTTCCACTATTCTCAGTCCATGATTATATGTATTGCAAGTATCGATTACCATGCGGATGGAGTTTATCTGAGATAAGAATCACAATACGCAAGAAACGATGATGAGAAGTTAACTCCTGACAGAAATTGATTATTTTCAGTCAGTGCTACTTGGGTTCCACTCATGGTCAGTATCCATATGTAAATATATATATACGTGTGATTTCATGTGTTATATGTGGAATGTGTCCAGTCAAACTAGGCCGAATTCGACCAAAGCCGGATAAAACGACATCATAATCATGCATGATAAGTATATTGAATGAATCTCTCGAAGGTAAACTGGCAGTAATACTTGTAATTCATCTCATCAGGAAGAACTTTCATTTACGTAGATACAGTCCTAAAGCATGACAAATGATACATGTCAAACTGGAATTCACTACAACTGTAATTCGATAGGGGTTAATAGAAATTGATGATAAATTTTCAGTCTGGAGACAATGACGCTTTCAAATTGAGAACTATACAGTTCGTTAAACTCCATCCAATCGCTACCGTTCCTCGTAGCGCACCTTGTTAACCAGGGTCCCAATCTGACCGACTTCAATGCAGATGGAATCACCGTGTTGGAGCACTACCTTAGGCTTCCTCAAACAGCCAATGCCGGCGGGCGTTCCTGTAAGAATGAGAGACCCGGCTGCCAGTGTAGTACCTTGCGAAAGATATGAAATTTGCTTCTTCACATTGAAGATCATATCTCTTGTGTGACCATCTTGAACGACCGTATCGTTATAGATAGCCTTGATCACCAGTTTCTGCGGGTCCGGGATAACCGACGGAGCCACGAGGACAGGGCCTGCGCAATTGTCAGTAAGGTGCAAGTCAAGTTGTGTCACGGAATAAACCAACCTATGGGGCAACTCCCATCAAGTCCTTTAGAGAAAGACCACTGTGCATTGACCCTTTGGAAGCCACGCGCCGATATGTCGTTGGACGCAGTATAGCCGAGAACGTGATCTAGAGCTTTTTCTTCAGGGATATCCCTGCCTGTCTTGCCGATAACAACGCAGAGCTCGGCCTCGTAATCACTCGTCCCATCTTGGGCACACTTGGGAATGTTGATTGGTGCGGGATACGGACCAGACAGCGCCGAACGAGGTTTTGTGAAGAGTATGGGGGCCTTTGGTAGCTCGAGGTTGCACTCCTCCATGTTTGACATGGTAAGTCAGCCCCTAACCACATCGAAGGGTAGAGGACAGGGTAAAATACTCTGGCATGGTCTGCGTAATTCAGTCCTAGACAACGAATGTAGTCACATTGTTCCCCTGATATCGGCGACAGCAACTTGATGGCAGTGAGTCTATTGGATCTATGCTTTTCAAGCCTTTCCGCATATTCCGATTCGTTCCCGAAGTGGCTCACTCACCTGCTTCACATGGTATATTTGGTCAGTGACTCGGCCATCAAATACATTACCGTCGATAAGATATGCAGCTATGTCCTTTCCATTGACCGAATCTTGACCGACATCTCGAGACGTGTCAACAAGCTGTCCCAGGTGAATCTGGTGGTCCTCAATGGCAACGAATCGGATCAAGTGTGTCCATGAAACCATTGTGATGCTTGCAGAAAGATGATGCTGGCTATCTCGGCGCAGGTTGTCTACCCGGTTAAATCTTGGTTGTCTAGAGGATAGAACTGACGGGGATGTTTGGCCGCTAGTTTTATTGTCACTTTGCTCCACGGCCCGGCGTCCGGCCCAATATTCCCCGGATGTAGTCATCCGGTGCCAGGTGCACTAAACTTACGTAGCGCCGGAATCTTGCCAGTGACTAAAGGAACAGAATTTTGAAATGCTAGACATGTCACTTCAAGGTCGCGATTGCGCAGCGTTCTTCTCACTAGACCCACTACTTTACGACTTAAACGAGCAAGACTAAAGCGCACGCCAGGCTCTGCTCTACCCAGTCCACTAATCTACCAAGTCAACTGTCAAGACACTCATTGTAACCAGGCATCATCTGACCCTCCACCACCTCTGCGTGCGTGGTACCATCATCAACACGCCATGTTGCGATTTAGATAGATCATATACATACAATCCAATCAGCTCCTGATCTTTACCTTGGGATCAACTGCCAGCGTTATACTCACCACATATGCAACACCATTAAAACACCACCATTGCATTCGGTGGAGAGGCCACAGCCCCCTGATAGCTGAGCGGAACGCTTGTCACGAAGAAGGACCAGCGGTTCCGTCGCCTGCACAAGTCTGCCAGTGCGTCCAGATCGAACAGCTCGCCAATCGGCGTTCCCCATCCGGCCAGCAGGATGGGATGAAGCATCCATTTCTCATCCACGGGTGCTGTCATGTCAGACATCAGCATATCAATGCAAGGTCTCAATTTTATAACCACGAGTATGACTTACGTATGCATTCCAGAGCTGGACTATCCGCTGCGATGGCGGCAAACTGTTGCTCCCACAGCCAGCGAGTCATCTCTACCCCTTGCTTAAGCCCAGGCCAATTGTGGCTCGCACCAAGCAATGATTCTTTGGTCGCAGTGTCGAAGCTGAGATATGTAGAGACATAGCCGGTGCGCAAGAACAGAATGTCGCCCCGCCGAACCTCGATATTTCTTGCGGCAAGTATCTGCTCAATCTCTTCTACGCCAATCGGGTGGGTGCTCATCGAATCGTATTGGAAGCCTTTCTCAGAGGCCCATGAGTGATAATCTATCAAGATTCCACGTCCAGCGATCGCCTTTCCAGCCCAGCCGTCAATCCCGTTTACCCCGCGATCGGGGCCAGAATGGATGTCATCTTGCGTGACCCTATTGCGAAAAATTAAAACTCGGTACTGGGGAACGATCATGAATGACTTACCCGTTGTAAAACTTTCCTTCGGCCTGGTACGCGAAGTGACGGAAAGAATCCCACTGAGCACTGGTTTGGGTGTTGAACGTGATCTTCGAATCAGTCAGTCGTTCTGTAAGCGACATGCCAAGGATTATTGGTACTTGCGATGTCGTCGTTGATGACACGGGGCGCCTTGTTAATCATCCTTTGCTCGAAATTAATGCGTCCCAACAGGGCGGGCTTCACGGCGTCTAGAGGAAGGCTTTGGATAGGTCAGAGTTCAATTCTGGAGTCAACGTACTGGATTTCTCACTTCAATGTTACCCTCTCGCCCGTTTGAATTTCCTCTTTGGCCGCTTTCAAGACCTTGTCATCCGTGAGATGATTCAATGCTCCCAAGGCCGGGTTCTTCCAAAGCCCCCAGGCGGAATGATGAGGGTCGCCGGCTCGGAGAGGCAGCTCATCGAAGCTAGGAATTGGTCGGGCTAGGGGGGAGGACATATTTCTCGGACTGCAGTGGTCAAGACAAGGCATTGAAACAGAATATGATGGCCTGTTGAACGAGGCAGTTGTGCGACCTATGTAACAGTGGGCGAGTTATTGCTTTACCCGGGGGTCCCGGTTCTTCCACGGAAAAGGGGATCTGGAGGTAGGCACCGGTTTGGCTTTTGAAATTTATTATCCTGGATAAATTTCTACTAGGAGGCCTAAGCGCGTCAACCCAAACGCCGCATAATCTAATTGCAGACAACCCAAACACGACGGTAAGGAGGTGCCGTATGCAGCCCCGAAATTCTTTCTGTCCACGGAGTCATGACTGCCCTCTTCCAAATAGGTCCGCCCAGCCCATTACATTCTCTCCATTCATGGATAGCAAGATAAGGTGCTGCAGCTACGTCATATTGGTCCGAAGCATGGGCCAGCTTCATACGCATTCCTGCCAACCAGCCCGGCACAGTCGCTAGTCCAGGCATGTGCTCGAGCTCATACCATTGATTCAATTCTTGGATGGCTTCATTGTCGTCGGGTATGGTCAATCCAACCGTGACAACCGTGGTCGTAGAAAGCGATGATTGGCGTAACCTGGATATCCCATCGTGCAGCTGCCAGTGGTACCCCACTAGGTGACCCTCATTTGAGTGAAGCTGCAGATGCTCATCTATCCGTCGTAAGTCTGCAGTATTATCGCCTTCAACCTCGTAAACGTTGACATGCCGGTATTTATTGATCGGGGTGATCGGGTCGTCAGCATTCAGGTAGAAAAGGGGTGAGAATTCAGTCAATTCTGACAAAATATTTTTCCGCCAGGACGAAAACCCTTCACCCAATACGTTGGGCGTCTGAAAGAAAAGGAGGAGATATGTAGGCATTTCAAATGATATAATAATTGCTTGTGTAGGGTGTGCATGAAAGATTGAAAGTGGTCTATGGATTCCCTTCCAATCGAGGCTGCAAAACCATGGCTTAGCATGCTTAAAGAATGAATCCTCCGAGATCCCCGGGAAGTATTACTATGATTACGCAGCTTATAACCCACGGAAGATCCGACCCCGCAGCATGGAGCCAATCGAGAGATGCCAATTAACATGGCGATTGATGCTACTTTATTCACAAGACGATATAACACGATTGCCCATCCGCATTCTCGAGCATTATTCCATTACACTAACATAACTGCTCATTTTAAACCAGACGGGACAATGCTCAATATTGCCATTGTCGGGTCTGGCATAGCTGGGCTGGCTTCTGCCTTGTCCTTGCGCAGGGCTGGCCATGCAGTCCAAGTGAGTGTGCTTTATACATTAGAGCTTCTGCCATGGTGCTGTCTTGTATTGATATTCCAAGGTCTTTGAAGCATCACAGCTTACAGCGGGAGACACCGATGGGGCTGTTGCCCAAATTGGGCCCAAGGTAAATAAGATTTTGGAGAAATGGGGGGTTAATCTCGAGGTGGCGCGACCGGTCTTGATCGACAAGGTACAAGAAGGGTGATATATGAAGATGGAGTACGTTTCTAACATAACTAGATTCCTGTATTCGGTCATGATGGGACTCTCTTGAGGACCGAGGAAGCACCCAAGCCAGTAAGGGAACTGTCGTCAATTCTTGGAAGCAGATCACTGATATGGCGTATCCTGTAATCAGCTTGGATGGAGTTATTATCAGCGCAGCAGACTGCATGGAGCTCTACTTAGGTCAGCCACTGCCCCAACGGGGGCAGGGCGACCAGTCGACATATTGTTGAACACCGAAATCAAAGCAATTGATCCAGAGGCTGGATTAGTCGTCACCCAGGCAGGCCAGACCTATCATGTGGATATTATCATTGGTGCTGATGGATGGAATGTGAGTTTGCAATCCCAATCCGAATCCAAGGTTACTATGGAAGTAGTTAAATCAAGTCTTTCAAGTCGATTGCTCGCAAGGCTTTCCCCCACAATGATACGACCATTCCAGCTCCTGCAGAGGTGACCGTCCACCTAAGCGTGTATACTGGTGAGGATAATCGGATTGTGCAGCGATTCTGCACCCAACCCACTCACTATGAGAAATGGTTGGGGCCGAACATCGAACTCAAACTTTATTCGATCGAGCCACGCACCATTCTTATAGACACAGCACTTCCGGTACAGAGCGTAACGGGTGAGTGTTGATTTCAGGTCTAAAGGCTGAGTGTGACTCACTGGAACCACTAATTTACCTGATGCAGAGCTTTCGGAGAAAGGATTGAAAGATGCGCTCCTCTCAGAGTTTGGCTCTATCAATTCCCCATTAACAGAGCTATTGAACGCAGCGGGGCTTGCAGACATCAAATCCTGGTTCCATCCAAACCTGCCCCGGGTAGAAGAGTGGACACTCGGCCGGGCAATGCTCATTGGTGATGCCGCACACCCCTTCCTTCCTTGTAAGCTCTCTCCAAAATCACTGGCATCAACACGGCAGCTGATAGCAATTGCAGTTGAGTTACCAGGAACATCCCAGTCGATCACCGGAGCAGACGCTCTTGCAGAAGGGCTCAGATCTGATGTGCAAGTGGATGATGTCCCCGAGCGTGTAGCTTGTTGGGTTATTCCTCGAAAGGAACGGGTGATGACTATCCAAGAGATGGAGAGGAAGGATTGGCCTTCTAGGTCGTAGGGTAGTAGCTTTCTGAGGTGGCCGAAAGCCATCCTTGGTATTCAGTTGGGGACAGGAGCTCACCCATGCATTAGGTTCAAGGCTTGCGGTAGCCCCCCTCAATGTTCTTAGCCCAATTATCCAAACCGGTATATCCTCTACCTTCAGAGATTGTCTAGTTCTTCTATCTAATGTATGTTCTAAACCCTCATTGATACACTGCGGCTGACAGGTTGTGCGTGAACCTGAACCAATCGCAAGTTAAGATTCCGATGACCGGTGACCAAAATGGACATAGTCGTGGTAAAAGGTAAAGTCAGTCGGGGTAGACTTTGACTTCTTGGTATATAGCAGGTTCAAGCTGATCCGCTACACCAAACATTACAGAACTGAGCCGAGTGAATGGAGGCCGAACGGCTACCCATGTGGTTATCATAATGTGAAGAAGTTGCTGCTTTCTTGATTTCTATATTGATTTTCTCTATGGTACAATATAGTCCAGTCCGCTGGCCAATATGTGCCAATACCGATAGATCCTGTCTTGGCAACCTCCAACCCGAGGGTCTAACTAGCCGTCAGCGACTGGGGAAAAATACACTGGCTGTATCAGATTAAAGGATAAGCCAACCATATATCGAACAGTATTCATTTGTGTTCATATTTGTCTAGGACAATGTGTGACCAATCAGTGACATCGTTTGGAGACTACGGATGTACTCCAAATCGGCGCTTATGGCCTTTCCCGTTTAGGAAAAGAAATAAAATAAAGACAGAAGACAACGCGCCATTATAACCTGTCAACCTAGGCGAGCGCTGAGTTCTTAGGCCTCTTTGGGATCATCCGGCACAAGAACTGGTCCATCTCGGAATTGGACGCCCAGGTATCTCGCCAAAAGCACGATTGAATCTCGTATATTGGCGACTTCTTGCCGGGTTGCGCCGTTCCACATCATTCCCTTCATGTGGTTACGAGCCTGCCCTTTGCAGTCAATGCTGATCAGTGCTGTAATGATTGCCTGGCTGGACTCAAGCTTGTCCAAGATCTTATCGAAGGAAAATACATGCGGGTAAAGGAGTTCTGCCAGTCACTCGTCAGCGAAGAGACACGTTACCTGCTAAATCGTCTCACAACAAAGGGAGCAAAATATCACGGGTGACGGACGAGACACTACATAGAAATAGTCCGGACAGCATTTCCGGACAAAATCATCTTCTGTGTTTAGATCCGGGACATCCCGGTATAGGCTCTTCAAGAACGCATCGCCTCGAGCTACGGCCGCCGTATGTTCATCGTCATCACTGATGCGAGAATGAGCCATGTTCTAATCCGGGATGTCGGCTAAGAGCTGGGAAGACATACCGATAACAGGTATTGTCGATCAAATGAGGAGGAGTAGCGTGATATAGTTCTCGCACGGCATTTCCAGTCTGCCGAAATAGCTGGTCAGCATAACATATAGCTCCACGGGCCGATTAGAACTGCAAATCAGAAACTCACTTTGGCTGCGCCATGTAGACCGGCCGCCTTGACCAGGGCTTCTCTTATTTTCCGAGTTGCTGCGGCATGATCTTCAACGGGAATATATTCTTCAAGAAGGTGCTGATACAACGGCCCAATCTCCTCCGGGTAATTGAAAGAGCTCAGAGCAACAACTACAGTGACAAACCATTTGAATCGCAGATTACTCGCTCCATGCGCTGCAAGCTGCCGAATAAAATCGTGACTTAGCTTCGGAGACATGGTGATGCAGAGGCTTGTCCATAGGAGTCATGCGCTGCGTTTCATTAAAAGGCACCAGTGTTGCACAGCTCACCGCCGCGGGCGCACCGAGAATCTTGGCTTCCATGGAAGCGGATGCTCCGTCTTACGGAGGATCGGTCCCCGGGAGAAGGGGAAGAGAGTGTAGCCGAGCAAGCAGAAAGTTCGGCAACAGCCCGGCAATCTTGCTTGGCGCCTTTTTACCTTTTGGGTGAATCATGCCACATCAATCAAATTGCTTAAAGAGACTGCAGAGTCACAATTCAATATTCCTACCGTATATGGCTTCGAAGATGGCGGTCATTGTCAACCCTTACATTGCTCTAGGATCCGCCGACGATCGTGAAAAGGTTAGGTCCTTCCTCCCATCCTTAGGCCAGACATTAACCTTACCGTGGGAAAGTACTTGTCCCTGGTCCGGGAAGTCGCACATGAGACACAGGCAAATGAGCACGAATGTCTAGCCTATTGTTGGACTCGACCAATCTACACGTCCGAAGATGCCCCAGATGGTCCTGTCTTCGTGCAGGGTATTGAGGTGTATGTGTGTTGTGTCAGTATTACTGTTTCGGGTCTTGCTAAGTTGCGCCCTTTGTGTTTGGGGTCTGTAGATACAAAGATCCTGAGGCTCTTGCAGTCGTCCATCGGAGCAGCGAGCCATACCTCAAGATGCGGGAAGTCATCACCTCGACTGCACTAATTACTTTCCCCAAAGGCGGCGTGCCTCTGTTTGAACCGGTTGGATCGGGATTTCTGACCAGAACGGGAGCGACTGAGTCAGTCAGTCCGGGGAACGTCTTTATATTCGTACAATATACTGCCAGGTGCTCTGAGAGCCTTGCCGCCTTCCTGGCCGAGGAAAAGATACTGTGTAGCGAAATACAGGAGGCAGAAGCTGTGCAGGCTTTGTGGTGCTTCGTCCCCGAACACAGGGAAGTGGAAATCCCTATCACCCTTTTTGTACGATTACCAGACGCCTCATTCTATGACGAGCTGGAGGTTACGTTGCTGTCTTTTGAGTAAGCACTCCCTGCCATGGCATGTTTCGACCCTGTTTTACCACCTCTGACCCTACGGCGTGAGATACACAGACGTAAAGCTCTGGCTCTAGATGGTATCCGCAAGGCACGTTGGTGGAAAGGTGAAGGATTTGGATTTTTCCGACATGATGTAAATAAATGAAACACCATGACATTTACGCATCCGTTCCAAGCAGTCTTTTTGCTATCCTGTATGAATTCCCCTACGTCCAGGGCAAAATCATTTCTCCAAGTTAGTCCAAGCGTAACATGCGTGACGCCTGTGTATGAACTAGAGAAGGTGCCACGGAATGACAGCCCCAGTGACCTATCAGTCTCGGGGCAAGATCGACATGTTCGGGCAGGTCAACAAACAGTTAGTGGCGCACCTACTAGCGATCCTGCTGAACTCTACTGGTGTTTCCCCAGTCTTTGGGGTGCCCCGGATTGTTGTCTCCGCTGAAGGTCGGACGGGTCCGTGCCAAAGTGGACATCAGTATATAACAAGAGACGCTGATGAGGGTGAGTCCTTATATATCTTGTTCGACTGTATCGCTCCGACCACCATTATCATCCCTCACACCCCGTCATGATGACTGAACCGACGTCGTCACCAATACACTGGCCGACCTTTTTTACCTGTGTACTTATCTCCTTTGGACAATTCGTTGGTGCCTATGAGTCCGTAATCATTGGAACCACTCTCGAGAAGCCCGACTTCATGCAGCGAATGGGCCTTTGGGACAGTGATGGCAATGAGACAGCCAGGTATGGCTCGTTGGAAGGGGCTATCGTTGGTCTGTTCCAGGTCAGTTTGCTGGAAAGCCGATAAAGTCGGAATATCACTAATATATTATTCTGTTTCGCACAGGCAGGTGCCATATTCGGAACTATCATCAGTGCCATCGTGATGACAAAATGGGGTCGCAAAGCGGGCCTTGCATTCGGATCCATCATATCACTCGCAGGTCTGGGAGGCATGACAGGATCCATGAATGTGGCAGAATTTTTAGTCTTTCGCTTCATCTCCGGGTTTGGAACATGGGCGTGCGGTGCCGCAGGTTGGTTTCCAACGGCCCCGAATATTGATGCTGGAATGACGGAATGACAGCGTCCGTTGCCATCCCCGAGCTCTCACCCCCCTCGCATCGAGGTCTATATGCTGGACTGAACGGCGTGATGATTGGATTGGGCGTTGCGACTGCCTCTTACGTAGGGATGGGATTCTACTTCTGTGACAACGAGGCGGCTTCATGGCGGGCACCGATGGGTATCCCACTTTTCGCCCCTATTGCAGTCCTGTTGGCGATGCCGTTTGTGCCAGAGTCCCCGCGGTATCTCCTCCTACAAGACAGGCCAGACGCAGCCAAGCGCGTATTTGACAAACTTAATCCACGATCAGGGACACCGGCACACGACACATATGTGGACGAAGAATTCAGCCAGATCAAACAGCAAGCCGCTTACGACCGAATGCTCGATTCATCGTGGAAGGGTCTTTTCACAACACCCACCTACCTTAGGCGGATAATATTGGGCTGTACACTTGCCGTACTAAACCAGAGCACGGGTGTCTTTGTGATCAACAATTACGGCCAGACGTTCTACTCGCAGCTCGGTTTCTCTCCATCCGCAAGCCAGCTCCTCCAAGGGAACCGGGACATTAGTGAGTTTGCAAGACTTCACCCTGGTCCATGGTTTAGCTTTGCTCACGTTTCCGGTCAGTTGCGTTTCTGGGTAATTTTGTTGGCTCCTGGATCGTCGATCGTATCGGACGAAAAGCCATTCTTCTTTTCGCTTTTTTCGGTTGCTTCACCTGTGTACTCCTCGAGGGCATCATGGTGGCGCTATACGCAGAGTCAGACAATTCCGCCGGTAAAAATGCTGGAGTAGCGTTCATTTACTTGTTCCTTGTCTTTTATGGTACAGGTATTGACGTGGGCACATACGTCTACCTTGGAGAGATGTTTCCCAACCATATCAGGGTGAAGGGGGTAGGCCTTTCTCTTGCTGCAATGAATGTGGCATCAACAATCTACTTATCTGTGACTAGTACAGCCGTGGCCTCTATTGGGTGGAAGTTTTTCTTGGTAAGACTGCCTCTGCTGCTTCCACGCCCCTTCTCCACCGTATAGAACTGGCATACTAATGCGATCCTTCATTCAGGTCTTTGCCGTCATCACCTTTCTTGGAATGATATTGATAGCCGTCTTCTTTCCGGAGACGCGCGGCCTTCCCCTGGAAGAGATCGAGGCATTATTCGGAAATGATCAAGCTATCGTAACCTTCACATCTACTTCGCCCACGACAGACGCTGGAATGGGAGATCAGGAAAAGGGGATGGCGGAGCATGTCGAGGCTTGAATTGCTTTATCGTGGCCTGCTGATGTTACGTTTGGTATTATTGGTCCTGGTTGAGGATACTTTGATATTGTATTGGCATCTTCCCTCATTGGCCCATTTGGTCGCTGCCTAGTTAATATTATCCTTGGACACCCTTCATTACGCTAGATTGCGTAATTGCAGCCGCGTATTCCTCCCTCACGCCCCTTTATGAATGTTATGTAAGATGACTCTATGACGGTATGAATCAGAAAAGTGATATGAACTCCGACATGTCCCCCGCATTTCCCCGGAATAGGAGGTCTTGCATTCGGTTCCGTGGGTGGCTTAGGTCAGTACAGAATACCTTCTTTAGTCTTATTAACACATAAGATACGTCGAACACTTGGACCTCCCCCTTTTGCGCAAACCGCAATAATGAAGTCGAACCGTCAACATTCCAGGACTCCTAGGGCAAGTGTTGCCTGTTCCAAATGCCGCTCCCGAAAGGTCCGTTGCGACGTATCTCGAAGAGGCCATCCTTGCCTCAACTGTGAATTGGACAATGAAGAGTGCGTGGTCCTACCGAGGCGTAGAATGGGGCGCCTCCCTGCCGCTCCGAAAACTCCACCTGCAGTCGCTGAGTATCCACCCTCCAAGCCAACGCCTTCTTCTACTACGGATGATTGTAACGAAGATGCTACAACCCCGTTCGACCCTGCTGCTCCTGAGATTAGCCGCGTCACTAGTTATTCAGTTGATATTCCCTTTCAGGCGTATGGCTTTATGAAAACGGGGTTTCTTTCGCGGCTACCACAGGACGAGATCTGTTATCTAGATTCCCAATCTTGCTTCCGTCTTCCCATCCGAGCATCATGGAATAGGCTCATTTATGCATATTTTCGACATATCAACCCACTCTTGCCGGTTCTTGACGAGGCAGCCTTTTGGCAGGAGGCTCGCCACAACCCCTGTTCGGGGACATTATCTCTCTTCGTTGCTCAGGCAGTTTTATTTGCTGCCTGTCCATTTGCGGATCGACGAGCTATCAAGGGCTGTGGTTTTGCGAACTGCCGAGACGCGCGTGCAGCTTTCTATCGTCGTGCCAAGGTCAGTCTTCAATCAAGGCCCATACCTATAGCTAGCTCATTACATATGACAGTTGTTGTACCGAATGGAAACTGAGCGCCACCCCATCAGCATTATCAAAGGCAGTCTGTTGTTGTCCCTCTGCTCCTCTCCACAGATTGAAAATCCCATCAACTCTCTCTGGCTGAGTATCGCTATTCAGCATTCGCGCAGCATGGGTGCGCATTATCTAGTACCTCCGGATCAAACGACATTGTCCTTTGACCGGCTTGAGTTGAAGCGACTCTGGTGGGTTTGTATAGTGTGGGACCGCCTTATTTCTCTTGGATATCGCCGGCCACTCCAAATATTGGAAACAAACTTAGAAAGAGAACTAGTTATCATATCCTCCGAACAGGCCAGATATAGTCTCTGCCGGTCGGAGGTACATCCATTCCCAGTTCGTCGGGCTCTGCTTCACGTCTTTCTGGCCTTCTGTCGCCTTTGCATCCCACTCACGCGGATATTGAAGTTGGTCCTCACCCCAGAGCTGGATAACCGTAGTAGTGCACTAGAAGAGTCCAACGAGTGCGCGGGCGCGTTGAGACGCTGGCGTGAATCTACGAATGACCAATTGGAATCATTAGACTGCGATCTCAAGCGCAACGACATGATAGTTCTTCATTATCATCTGGTTCAAATCTATTTCCAGTAAGTGCCCGGTTTTCCATACGGTGACGGATCTTTGGCTCATGGACCCGCCAGTGCTGCATACGTGCAGATTCTCAACTTCAAAATAATGACGATTGATTTTGCACATCCACTAGGAAGTGCTGCGCATAAAGCATCGCTTCCGCAGACTGGGAGCGCAATCCAGACGTCGGTGGAAGCTATTGCCGACAGTCTTCATACGTTGGAGCAACAGAGCTTGGTAGGGTATCTACCGATCTCGGCGTATGGTTCTCTTGTCACCCGAAGAATAATAAGGAAACTGGACAGTGCAATAGCTAACTCTCTTTTCCATTCCCTTAGAGTTATGTGTATCGTGCTTCCCTTCGTGTTGCATTCGATGGGCGTTAAACTTCTCCCGGCTGCAGAAGAAACACCTGCATCACAAAAGCGTACCGACAGCTTTTTGCAGCTTATTCGGGCCCTCCAACTTCGTCAGAACAACGTCAATCCAGTTATGAACGTAATTGAGAAAATTCTCACCTGCATCCAACCTCGCAAGCCATTGGCAGATTGGAAACAGTTAATCTCAACCCAACCAGACTGCTACTTGCGCGTTCTGAAGACTTTGGATTTTGCGCTTTCCACAGGAAAATTTCCATACAACACCGGGCCATTGATCATTCCCGATGCTGATTCGCCGAGCGGTGATGCCTCAAGTGAGTTGGATTCCTCACTCGCGTTGTGTGAAGGCCAAGCAGGGGGCACTCAGGAACCCGAGGGTATCCAAAGTAATCTAGAAGCCGATCTGAAGGAACTGTGGAATGACCCTGAGACCATTTACTCTCTGTGGCCTGGGGAAGAGGAATTTTTGGCGATGGGAGCCGATACAGATATGGCAGGCGAGCCATCAGTGGATTCAACCTTGCTTGATATACTGGGCCTTTGTGAAGATCAAGATTTTGAAGCATTGTTCAATTCTGTATAAACGGGATGCATGATTATTTCTGTCTCGTTTGATTTTTGGGTTCTGGTCAGAAAAGGGAAGTGGGTGGTGGGGGGGTTGTTTATGATGATATGCCGGTGTTCTTACTCCCTCGGGTCGTTTTCGGCCCAACACTGCAATGTGGCCGAGGTATAATTTCGATGCATGCCTGAAGGTGGTCCTGTACCCAGATTACATGCCTAGATGTGGTCAGAGAAACATCTGTCCGGTGATTATTCCTCCGCTGAGGACTCTAAAAGCTGCAATCTTAATGAGGATGTTAAATGGGAACCCGGGACGACATATCTTTAGCAACCAGTACGTGTTAGTCAGGCGTTGTGCCTATGATGGAAATACATCTATTGATTGGGATGCCCCTGTCCCAAAACTGTCCACTTTGTAGCATACAGCTTCAGTGAAGCCCATTCCGATGCAGGCGGATCAACTCCTTTCCATAATCGTTGCCATTAGGCATTCGCATGATTGTATGAATGTGATACTTTGCCGGTTCCTTATTCAGCAAAAATACCCCGGAGTGATGATCGAACTCAATAATCAGCACCGGACTCTGAACCCGATAATAGAACGCATCCTCATCGCTGTATCCGCCAATCCAGCAAAAGTGAGTTTCACCCCAGTGTCGTTTTATCCGGTTCATACCGGCGTTGTACGGCCCGGATGGAAGAATATCCTGGTAGAAGGATATCAGACGTAGTAAAGTTTCCTGTTGTGGCTGTGGCATCTCCTCAGCTTTGATACCCTCATATGGAATCACTCTATTATCTTGAAACGCTCCGCTCAGATGTCGCTGTTTACACATGAGCAAGGACAAATAGATTTATCTCTCAATCATTTCTTTGGGGGGCTACTTACTTGATCTGCAGGGTTCCAGCGGTCATCTGGCATTTTCTCGTCATGCAAGGTCTTGTATATCTGGGCTCGGTCCTGCAAGTATCTGGGAAGAGACTGCATCAATGCAAGAGGCAATTCTCCTGCTGAGTCGAGAATTCGAACTCCTTCGTCGGGTCCTGAATCAATTACCTGGTTTTCATAATTAGAAGGATACACTCAGCAGCACGGGATCAATTACGTTTGGCTCAGCCCCTAGAAAGATCGGACTCACTGCCATCTGATTACCAACAGCAACGATGTTCAGACTCAGATGGTGGCCAAACACGGAGAATCCCCAGGGCTCGGTAGTGGATGGCGTGCCATAGAGGGTGAACCTTTAAATCGATTTATCAATCAAGCCTCTCCCACTGAGTGTAATGAATCAAAGTCTTACTGATAGCTGTATCTGTTGAGGATCGCTTTCGCGTTGCATAACTCGCCGAGAAAGTCATTTGTCTGCATGGCACCTAAAACCCGAGAATAGCCAACAGGACTAAGACTCGCCTGTAGCAGATCGAAAATTGCCTGTCGTTGCTCCACATTTAGATCTTCCAGACGAACCCCCGTGCGGTAGATGATGAACTCGGGATTCGACCACTTTCTCCTACAGTATCTATCAGTACAGGGTTGCCTTGCGACGTCAGACATACGTGTATCCGGCCTACTAACCAGTTTTCAGAGTCAATATCATGGCGTAATTTCTGCGCCTCGCTTGGATCGAACAACTGAAGAATCCGACTGGCACGGTTGACCTATGTATATTGATGCGACTTCAGATTTTTTCGCCCCCTTGCCAGATATTTGTTTCGTACTAACCATCTGCTCGGTTGGGGCCGATTCGTCCTCAAGGCTATATAGGCCTTCACTGCGAGTACCATCCACTGTGATACCGATGAATGGCTCCTTCAACTTCGAGACCCATCTCGATACAATTTTTTGAGGTCCGGGCGCAGTCAACGTCTCCGTCGCATAAGCCTGGACATCGACCTTGTGGAGGTCTTTTATCTTTGGATGATCTAAGATAGGATTAGTATGCACTCTCTGATGCGTGGCTGCTGGTTTTTCCAGCTAAATGGATTGGACGGAGGATGCTATGTTCTGCCATACCAGGTGGAGGAATATAATCACGGAAGTTTGCAGCCATGATGAGGATTGCCTTGGTTTCATATTACAACTTTGTATGGTACCACAAATTTATATATGGGGTAAGCATAGCTTATGGCATAATGCCCATATCGCTAGCCATCGAGTCCCCGGAAAGCGGAGGCTCCCCGGAATGTGCACTGGACTACCTAAACACCATGGACTACCCGAATGGTCCCGGAGGACATGCTGATTATACGTCGCCGTGAACGCCAAAGCTAATACTCTACAGACCAAGGTTTTCCAATGGGCTATATTGCTTCATTATTCATACTCGTACTACGACGAAGCAAACCCCCCTCCCTCCCCGGCGCATTATCCATAACTCATATTCCACTAGTACCGTTCGTGTGCATTTTCTGCACGACCCCCTCGGCAGTCTTCAACATTTCCTCGAACAACACCTGGAACTGGCTCCGTGCCTTGATCCCTTCATACAAGCTCATAATGTGCAATGTCCCATCGCGCATGTGCTCCAAATTTCCTCTCATCCCATTGCGATTGGGATGCTTCATGATCTGCCGGTAGAAGATCGCAATCGCCGCCATGCAGTATTGCACCACAAAGCCACCCTGTCGCCCTGCGATTCTCTGGTCAGATGTGCTATTCAAGATGTCAATCACCGACCGTGCAGAGGCCAGACAAATGGCCTCGCTGGACCTCACCCGCGCGCCTAAGGGGCCCGGTCGGCCGGTCGGCGCCTCGCTCGACAAGGTGATCGAGATCCAGTGGATTGAACGCATCAGGTTGTGATATTTCAAGTGCAATATGGCAATAACAGAATAGAGCGCATCATCTGCCAGGATTTGTTGGTCGGGCCTGAATTCCATCGGTATGCCTTCCTTCCATGCCAGCAGCCGGGCATCGAGCTCGGCGATACGAGCCAGCGCGCGGTGCAGCGATGAGTTACTATCCTTCAGTAGCAGGTAGACGTCATTTGCAATCATCGCAAGTCCGATATCCCAAACATGAATTTGTGCACCAGGTGGTGGCTGATCGATAGCTAGTGATGTCAAAGAAAAGTCCTCTGGTGCAGAGATGGACTGGCAGACCTCTAAGTTGGGTGGCATCGTTGTGGCGGGCGGTCGACCCTCGGAAAGCGAGAGGAAGGCATCCAGCGTGTAAGCTACCGACCACAGCCTCGCTCGTAAATGGACGCGCTCGGTGCTTAGTTCAAGCTGCGGGGGCGTCTGTTGGTGTAGTCCCAGTGATTGGGCAGTTCGCACTGCCATGCCACATGTCGTCCACGCGATCCCGGTTTTGCCGCAGTACAGAAGGAAGACGGTGTGAAGAAGCAGGACTTGGGTAGACTCGAGGAAAGGATTGGCCATAACATGGTCGATGAGGGACCAGGTCTGCTCTTGCAAGCCTTTGGCAGCCTCCCAGATGCTATTGTCGTTGGAGCGAAGAGGAGAGGCGAGAATCCCGATCGCGACGACCAGACAGAAACGCGAGTAGGCGGCAGCAGAGAGTGCGCTTGGATTATTGTATAGGTGCCGCCAATCTTCGAAGAACTGATTCTCCATTATGGGATACAACAGATGAACAAAGTTGCGGTATAATTTCACCCCCTGCTCGGCAAAGTCGCGTTCCGGGAGAGGCGGTGTCTGAAAGATCCTCGAGAGGGCCAGTTCATCCACATGCTGAATCCCCCGGACTAGATGATTGAGAATTGTGGACTCCATCGACTCTCCGTGGTGACAACTGTAAGGTCTCAGGCACTCAAAAATCGTCGAGCCAACCGAGCCCATCCCGATGAATTTGCTATCCGACGGTCCTTTCTTGAGGAAGAACTCATGAGCCGACTGTGGAGGCAGGGGATGGTCCAGGAGGTCCGACTGCTCTGGCACCCCAACATGGCCGGAGGAGTATGTGGCCGGCGGCAAGTCCAACGGCATTGACGCTGCACTGAGCCGGGGAGTGGGTAAATGGTTGTATGAATGGCTGGCGACAGAGTCATCAGCACCCCCTAGCTCGTCCAGCGAGTTAGGCAAATGCGAATGTGATGGCCAAAACGGGGCAAAAACCAGGCCCAGGTCCTGAGCATACTGGTCAAAGTCGGGCGCCATCTCCACCTGGGGTGGCATTTCCGGCTCGCTCGTTGCGATTCGCGGACTTGCCATCTCTAGGGGCTGGGAAGGCCGCCGTGCTGGGATGGGAGTCGTCTCTGGTTGCCCTTGACTGCTGGTGACGACGGGCGCCGGGCGGCTTCTCTCCTCCGTCTCGTCATCATCGCTCGCCGGTGCCCGGGTCAGGGGCCGCTTGCGCTTCCGACCCGCATTTTCTGGGCCTTTGGGATGTTCAGAGGTCGAGCATTCCGCCCGGTAGAGCTGGCAGTTTAGACAGGGGCGCTGCCCGGTGCACTTCAACTGTTTTGCTATTAGCCTAGCCGGACTCGAGAGTGCCTCGCAACTTACCCGTTTCTTGCGACAATAGTCGCACGCGCGAGTAACGCGCCTGGGTGGCTGTGCGGGCTCCATACCAGGAGCAGAGAGAGTTACCAATGGACAGGAACTGAATTTCTGGGATGTCCGGCGCGGTGAAGGAGCCAGGAGGCGAAGGCTGCAATGAGGAAAGGTCACCGCGGCTGATGCACCCGAGGTTAAGACGGTCAGTTCGCTGCTCTGGCTCGGGCCAAAACCTTCCTCTAAGCCGACCCCGCTTTCTATTTCCCCAGATTCTTGGTTTCCATCCTTTCAATTGTCAGCTAGTTAGGTTCAGGCAGAACAGTAATATTGAACTCCTACTTGGTGGCCTATCGCCCAGTCATGATGGCTCTTCTACGAAATTGAGACAAGCAAAGTACGTTTGCATTGTGGCGTACCAACGCCCCAAATTTTCTGCTCTCTTGCTCATCGCCTAGTAGTCTCTACCCCGGTTAAGTAAGACCCCGACTGGTCGGGTGATCCAACTTGCTTGGCTTGAATAGGCTACATATAGCCTTGTAGACCCTAGTACTTTACATCATCCCCTGTTAGTCCAGATTCGCGAAGTTCTGCCCGAGCTCTTCGGCCAAATGGGGGATATCCAAGTCGTTCGAGATGGGCTTCCCGTTCCACGCGCCAATTTCCCGCACGGTATCGATGAGTGTAACCACAGCTGGCACGCTATTTTCAATCGATATCGCGCATTTAATGTGGCTTCGAGTCTGCCTAGTGGCTCCGATAGCCGCGATGGAAGCCGCCACGATCAACTCGGCTTCCTGTAATTCCAAGACGGGGCTCGAGCCAACCAGGTAACCCCAGATAGTTGTTCGTCCGAAGTAGGCTGCAGAATTCCAGTTAGTAACCAGTTTCATCCCTCAGCTCTCCCTTATAGGGGACTTGACGCACATAACTCGGGAAAGTATTGCTGGACCATTGTTCGCACCTCCGAATTCCCAACCCCCCGGTAGAGGGATGTGGTGGTCTCCAGTCCTCGTGCTGTATAGTCGACTTCTCCGAGGTTTGCCCTATGCAATGTAGACATCCGAATCGTTAGTAAGTGTGTTCATCTCTGCCTGGGTATAGTTAAAGTAATATTCAACGTCGCACAACCCACCTTCTAGGCCCCTCGACTTTCTCAATCTCCCACTGTTTCAATTCTTCCACCAGGCCAAAGCAAGCGGGCATGCAATTAGGGAGGCCTACGAACGGTACTGCGATAGTGATGGCCTCCCGGACAGCAATGAAGAGTTCCCGCACCTCCTCCTTCGTCCAGCCGCTGGTGATATCGTGAACTAGACGAGCGACAACATCGCCACGACATTGGGCACATAGAATGGCAGCCTTGGGAGACTTTAGCTGCAAAAGCCAAGCGTTGCTCAGAGGAATTCGATACACACAATGATACCGGTAGCGAGCTTCTCGGAGGATACTGCCTCACTCAGTCTCTCGTGCAGGGCGAGGAATAGCTCAGGAGCGTATTGGGTGGCATCTCTAGCAAGGTTGGCGTTGGTATAACGAGTGTCAAAATCGGTCGCCATCTTGATCGGAGAGCACGAGGGCTGCAGATGTGGCAATAGGCAACCAACTTCGTTGGCTGTCGAAGGTATATATCACGTTTAGGACTTTCACGGAAGATGAAAATAAGGATTTTCACTTTTTCATCGTGGGTCAATTGCCGTGCCATTTTGCGGCGCTATCGCTGTGCCCGTGGAGACGGTCGCGATACCCGAGGGACAGTGCCAAAATCCCCGGGGAGGTGCCTAGATGGACTAGATAGCAACATACGACTACCTGATTGCCATTGGTCTACACGGAGAGACGTTTTTGCTTTAAAGCGGGCAATGGGATCAGTCCATTCTCTAGGAGGATACTATACGCCTCTTATCAGCTGGACCTACAACATCCACCATGACCGCGGACACCCTACCCCCGGTTTCCAAGACTTCTGTCCTCATCATCGGCGGCGGGCCAACAGGCCTGACCACTGCCCTTTTACTTGCTCGTTATGACCTGAAGACGATCATTGTGGAACGCCATTATCACCGCACCGGACAGCCCAAAGCCCATGCAATTAATCCTCGGTCGCTAGAGATCTTCTGCCAGATGGGCCTTGATACTCCTGGGCTACGAAGTTCAGGTGTACCGCCGGGAGATGGTGATACAGTGCGCTTTGTGGTGTCCATGGCAGGCAGGGAGCATGGCACACTCCCCTACGAACGTCAGGGCCCTGACACTCTCGAGATCACACCGGAGCCTTTGTTCAACATCCCACAGCCCAGCCTAGAAGACTTTCTTCTGAGCGCCGTAAAACGCAACGAGAACATCACATTCTGCCGCGGTATGCAGTGGGAGGGCTGTTATCAGCTAGAACCGAGGCTCCTGGTTTCAAATGTCAGGGAGCGAGCGACTGATAATCTAAAGATCGTTGCGAGCGGTTATGTGCTGGACTGCGGTGGCGCCAACTCGCGCGCCCGGGATCTGCTGGGAATTCCATTCGCGCCGTTACCTCAGTATGTCCAGAACAAGGTGCACCATCTCTCGGTCCACTTCAACGCCGATCTGTCCGGCTTCCAACCGGGGACTCTATGGTGGGTGTCTTCTCCTTTGGCCGACGGCACATTCATTTGC
The DNA here is from genome assembly GCF_003344945.1 of Aspergillus welwitschiae. Lineage (NCBI taxonomy): Eukaryota > Fungi > Ascomycota > Eurotiomycetes > Eurotiales > Aspergillaceae > Aspergillus > Aspergillus welwitschiae. Next base: position 29,485 of record NW_020798750.1, on the reverse strand, counting down.
TATGATCGATCTTGCAACTGGGTCTTCGTGACCTACTATGACCCGAAGAAAACATCACCGGAGAAGTTTACTGAGCAATATTGCCGAGAGCTGTTGGATAATGTGAGCTTCCATGCCCAAGGATTCCCTTCAACGGGGTCTCGTTTGGTTGAGTCTGCTAACCACTCACAACCTCCTTCAGGCCATTGGAGAAAGATTACCGTACGAGATCCTCTCGGTTACGGCCTGGTCAACGTGGCCCCGCACAGCCGGATTCTATCAATCGCGAAAATTCCCACGAGCCTTTGTGGTGGGAGATGCCGCCCACGCCTTTCCCCCCACAGGCGGCCTAGGTGTGAACACCGGCATCGCAGATGCTCACAACCTTGCGTGGAAGATTCAGGCCGTGGAAAATGGATGGGCCAACGAGACCATCCTTGCCACCTATGGGAAGGAGAGACGGCCTGTGGCTGTCGCAAATGCGCATCAAAGCGTGAAGAATCAGGTCAAGCTACGGAACCTGAAGGCCGCGTTGCGAAACCCGCCTACAGATACAGCTTCGGAGGACTGGGACAGGTGGAAGGAGCACCTTGATACTGAGCTCCGGGCTAATGCTGAGCACTTTGACTCGATCAGATTGCAGATCGGTTATCGCTACGGAGAAGATGAAGTTTCCGCGGGAGAGGAGCCCTGCGATGTCTATGTACCGAGCAACAAGCCGGGGTCCCGACTTCCGCATGCATGGATATTCTTCAAGGGTCAAAAAAGGCTTTCTACCCTGGATCTTGTCGATGGGACCGGATTTGTCTTGATTCTGTCTGATAACTCAGCCGGCTTTTTGGCGGCGGCTGTAGCGGACTTCAAAGGAGTCCCCGTGACGATTCATACATTCCGTGTGGGCTCTGACTTCGTTCTTTTAGCCGATTGGTGGCTGTCTACAGTTGGGCTTTCGTCACCGGGTTCGGGGCTACTGATCCGTCCTGATCAACATATCTTGGGTAATGTGACATCTGTGGAGGAGATTGAGCAACTTGTTGCTGCCTGCCTTTGCGCTTGACTGTATATGCCAGTCTGTATCTTAGGTAAATCCCCGATCGTTGAGTACCACTTTCTATCTTAAAACAGCCTATGGAGCAATTGCCTAACGCACCGAAGATTTGATGGTAGGCTAAGCTAGTATGGAAGAGGCACCAAGTCTCACATAAAGCGAGGATCAACATGCCGCCTCCGCCCTGGGGCCGTACCATTTGTGGACCAGCGTATTCTCCCAGTTCCAGTGTCCATTTGAGTCTTCTCTTTTTGTCTTGGCATGCAAGAACATGCGCTTCCCCGGAAAGCCATTTTCCACGGAAAGAAAGCAACCACCCCCTTCCACGGAAAAGTGGCGACTGGGACATTACCAGTACGTCCAAAATTGTGCTGTGCGAGTTTTTGTATGTAGGCAAGTGCGGGCAAGTGTTTTTGGAACCGGGCTTTCACAGGTTTAATTACTTACGTATTGATTGCGCAATGATTAATTACTTAGTAATATCCTTGGCTTCGATACGAATGAATGCTCTGTAGACTATTATAGTATCTCTGTGAAGTTCTGATAACTAGGAATAGTATGTCCATCTTCATTTGCCTAATGATCCCGGAGAACCCATGGCTGCTGGAAGGTTCCAAGGTTCGCTATCTTTTCCATTGACTATCTCTATGGAGAAGAGTGGCCTGGCTATTAGATGCATAATGGCAAGTCGTAGTCAGGGGCGCTGTACGGACAATTATTTAGGTCACTGAAAATGAACCAAGTAATTGCTGGCCTCCAGCGAAGCCCCTGGCGGCTAGTGCGGCCTTGGAACTGGGTGCGTGACCACCTCATCTGCACAGGGTGAGGTGACCCAAACTGTTAATGCCACCGCCGCTGAAAGCGGAATCTGAGGACTTCTAAGAACTAGGCGTATCTGAACATTAATCTATGTCAGGGTCGATGAAACAAGTCCACATGGTGAGTAGCCTCGAATACTTCTGCCTCGACCATTGTGACGACGCGAGCAACGATGACCCGAAACCGCTCCAGAGCAACCACTACTACTATATATTCGGACCTACTAGCCCGTGGAAGAACCGAGAGTGGTAGATAAGTGCAACAATAACTATTTCTAACAATTTCTATCCAATCTTAGGCCCAATTATCAGTAATCAGTCTATACCGGCGCACTTACGAAGCAAAAAAGAAAGAAAGAAAAGAAAAACCCAAAAGGCCATGCTGATCCCATATCACCCGCGTGGTTAAGCAGGTATGAACAGTAAAGCGCTTCTGCAAATTGACACAGGGGTGCAATGGACCAAAGACTAGGGACTAAAACTCTATATTTCAGTGGCTCCATAGTGGAACAAGATGAATGGGAAACGGTCCTAAGAGTCACCCACATAGTTGTCACCATGTTCAATGGCACTGGTGTCAACACCGAGGGTAATGTAACCAATCATTCCCTTAGTCACGTCCTTTCCATCCATAGGCACCACATCAACAACAGGGTTGAAGCCTCCAGCCGTATCGTAAGGGAAAACAGAGTCCTCGGCGTTGGTGGTACGGTTGATCTGCGTGTGGGAGGCATAGGGCTCAAGAGACATGATCTTCTCTTCCAGCGCTTCGTCGAAATAAAGCTGGCCAGTGCTCACGATGTTGTTAGTGGTGATGGTACCGTTTTCACGGAGAGTCCAGTCAGTGTGCACTTGGACGTGGATGTGAATCGCACGCTGAATGTAGAATCCTGCAGAGACGCTTTCTATTAGTAAAATTGGTAGTGAAGCTCAAGACAGTTTTCTCTACTTACCAGGGAAAATAGTCTTCATTTCCATCATACCATTTTTATCGGTAGGCCACATCCCGCGCAAGAAGGTACTATCATCGGTGTGCAGATCGGTGACACCAATTTGGTAGTCACTCTGGTTGATGCCCTCCTGCTTGAGGAGCTCCAGGAAAGGAGTGTTGGGAGACAGGTGTGTGAAGCTGGAGTAGGATCCAGTCGCATTGCAGTGCCAAATATCGATAAGAACGTCCTCGAGAAGTTCGCAAGTGTCCATGTTGAGAACACCAATATCCAACCACAGTGGTACACCAACCTGGTCCTCAGTCATGTCCTGACGGAGGGTTTGCGAAGGAGGATACACATAGGGCCCCTGGGTGACCTCGGGGGTCAACACGCAAGTGTCATTCTGGAGGGTCTCGAAGTAGGGGGCCTCGGTGTGAATCGAGAAAGTGGTGTTGTGACCATGCCAGCGTCGGTCGATGTTGCGCTTCCAGCGCCGCTCATGGTACTGGGAGACGTTTTCGCGGCACTTCAAGCCCATCGCGGAGCGACGACTCAACTCGCTACGACTCAGGATATCGTGCGGTCCCGGGTGGGCCATAGTAGTGGCCACTAGGGCTAAGGCCGAGAGCGTAGAGGAAAGATGCATTGTGACTAGGGATTCGGATTCAAAGGGGAAACAAGTTCTAGTGGGATGGAAGAGAATTCTGTCTCCCCTGTCGGACGACTCTGTATATATAGTCGCAGGTTAGCATTGAGCACAGAACGGAGCCGAGCTTGCTATTCCACGCGAGCCCGTTCAGTTCCTGCATAATGGGTATGATTTCACCCGGTTTGTGGACCACGATGCTGCTGTGGGTCTAGTATCTTGTATCCTTGGGAATAATATTGAAGTTGAGATAGCGATTCTACATGCGTGACGACAGCTTCAGACAGACTGGCTGACTTCGCGTGCTTCCAAAATACCGGGCCAAGCATTGGACAGATGGAGTACGCTGTGAAATATCCTCACCGACGAGATATTAATTGCCCCTGATTAGAGTGCTCGGTACAACTAGAACTTGGCCTATCACATATTTTATAATAACCGATGAGTACCGTAAATTATCTTATCCGAGTGATAGAGAAATACATTACCGTCAGTACTAGTCTGCTATCTGGCATACTTCCTAGCGTTATAAAACGTGCGAAATGCTGTGGAATAGAACAGAAGTTGGGTGAATCTCGAAGCATCACGACAAATCCAATATTCATTTGTCTTCATGTTGAGGTATTAAGGCAGCAATATCAAAAGCGCGATAATTGATGAGACATGTCTTCGTCCGAGCACTCTGTACTCCCAGTGCAGAAAAGTCGAAGAATCAACCTGCCCCACATAGTATAACTATAGATTGGAGAAATCTTCCCTGGTTTAAGAAGCTAAGATAAGGTGTAAAGGGCCCAGCGTTCTTCGAACTTGGCTGCCTAACACTCTGAGTCTTCAGGATCCTTGTTAGCGTAAGATACAGCCTTGAATTGAGCGAAAGGATGACCTCAAGATCCTGCGCTTGGAGGGCTGGGATTGGCATATCATAGGCCTAGTTACCTCGCTGCTCGGATCCACCGAATTAGAGTTTACTCTGTAGACTAACTAACTCTGTGCAACTTCCGCTTAATCAGCTACAGCGGGCTCAAATCAACCAATTGGGACTTTAGAGCTCAGACTAGGGCCCGTTCCGTGGGAAAGGGATCTGCGACCCGCATACCTCGTAAGTGAACAGAGTTGTGAATAGTAAGTGGGAAACTGGCTCCAAACCCCAGCTGATCGACCTTCTGGCTCGACGGATATGCCAGGCACTTCTCCGTAGACACAGAACTATACAAGGAACACAGGCAGCGCAAAAAGCCCCACTAGTTAGTAACATTGCCGCTTAGTAAACCATAGCTCTATATGCGATGAGAGAATCTTTGTCCTTCTATCGTTGCATCACGTACTAGACACCCAATGATGTTGTTCGAATATCATGCTAAATTCAATTATACCCAAGAAGATCCTTAAGAAAATCCGGAGATGCCGGAAACGGTCGTTCCATCAAAGCCATTTGTATTGGCACGCTGCTCGGCATCAGCAATCATATTCAACATCATAGAAGAAAGAGTGTTATGATAGGGGGCGAAGCTGGAGAATAACGAATTCAGCGACTGATTGATAGGCGACAACCAGTACAAAGCAACCGAAAATTGAGTGATCCAAGGCGGTGGCCGGCCATCATATCAACCCCTTGCCTAGATCTGCCTATGAGCAACTAGGTATGGGCCACCCTCGCCCCAATTCAGCGCAATCCCATCAACCCCAACAACAGGCGTCGTTGTAATCACTACCTAGATGCCATTTGCGGTCGATTTCATTGAAGGTAAGCGACTCGGCGCTATACTTCAGGCAAGTCCGTAGTAGCCACGACTATCATAGATTACTTGTACTTCCTATTCTGGCCGATTATCCACTTTTATGGGGCGCGTAACATCCTCTGCCGAATTGCGGAGACGGAACTTGTTGGAGTGAAAGGCAGGATGAATGTCAGACTAGTGAGTTCCTGATTCGAGTTTCTTTTCTGAATCAGTCTTTTCCTATAATAGCCACACCTTTGGGGAGTTGTAGGGATATTTGGGGTATCAGGAATCTTATGGAATTTTCTTATAATATTCCAAATCAAGTGTAGAGTTGACCGAGTATCAGATATAATAGTGAATCCTATATATGAGTTCAATCGGTGTCGGAATTACTCTGAACCTAACCGAAGTGTTTTTCCAGCTCCGGTCTGACACAGCCACACTAATTTCTGAACCCGACATGGCACAGGATTGAACTAACCGGGCGGACACGCCAGGCAGAATCTTACCAACAAACATCGTAAGGCCTTTAAAGGGGAATGAAGTTGGATAACCCAAGAAGAAGGCAAGAAATTCCGTAATCTTTGTCGACAGAAAAGATAGCAAAATGTGACTTTCTAAGTCTTTGCATTGTAGCTATAAAATTGCCTGACTTTTTGTAGTGTATTGCTGTTGAAAATGGCACAACGCTTTTGCCATTCTTCCTCATTCCACGGGTTCACCAGAAGATCTTCAACAATGCCCACAAACACTTCCCCTTTGCGCTTGCATAGAGGTCTCCAGCGATCATTATGTTCGTTGGATCAGTACATGTACATATATATATATATATATTGGGACACATATCTCTCGGTCGCCCAGCTAACCAAGAGCGGTATATCGTTTCTGGTCTAGCGGTTAGTGCTCCGACAATATCTATACATCTCAAAGAGAACTGTTTATATAGTACTACTAAGTTGTAATGACTCTCTTAAAGATAAGAAAGAGGTGCTGCTAACGCAGGAGGAAGTACTTTCTTCTCCTTTGAAACAGTCAGACAACGTTAGCCTGAATATATGATGGAATGTCCCGCACACTGGTAAGTATCCAAATGACATTCATTATGCAGTTATAGCGATACTGTTGATAACCCGAAGACATGGGATAGTAACTGATATACTGTAACAACTCTGACTTCAATTGGGTTTACTCTCAAGAGGAAATCTAAAGACCTTCACGTTAGCCGTTGAAATCTTATTTTTCGCAACGCACTCAACTGTCCTGTTTGTCAAAGGGTTACTGCCTAATTACATAATAATGAGCAATTATTGTTTAATTTGGGCGCCATGTATAACTGGACGAGTGGTACTTTCATTCTTTGCATCTTCCCAGAAACTACGCCTATCAGCTTCTTGTCCAGAGGCTCGTTTTCGATCTAGGGATCCAGATCTAACAACGTGAGGAAGAACAATTTGAACTACTTGGAGGCCAAACCATCACGAAGACAAGAGTCATGTTTCCTTCACTGTCAACCACGAGAACGCTTTACCTGGTGCTCGAAGTCCAGGCCTATCCCCTCCAGTGCAGAGCATCTATAAGGAGACAGTCATCATAACTACATGTAAATCTAGTAGGCTTTCGTAGATTATATCCGGGACGTTCGAGCTCATTGTGTATTTGAAGTTCAGAAAGATCTGCATTTCTCTAACGTCTTCACGGATATAGATATAGATATAGATTTGTATTGAATACCGCTCGGCGGTATTCAAAGCTACAATTCCTTCAAAATGCATGAATCTCAAACTTTCCGGGAGTAGGATCACTCAGCGCAAACTTGATTCCCTCGACCATAATCCGATCCCAATGCTCACATACCGACAGCTTCTCCCCATACCTGCGAAAACCATGCGGAACACCCCTGAAGACATTTGTTTGCGTCGGAACCCTGCATCAATACAATCAGCACAGTCTCGTGTCACAGTAAAACCAAACCTCCGGAAGCGAAGAGACAACATACCCGTTTCGACTTAACAAATCAGCATACAACAACCCTTCATCTCTTAACGGATCCAGTCCCGCAACGCCAAATGTCGTAGGCGGCAGTCCTGTCACCTGCTCCGCAGTAGCATTGCCCGGGTTTAACCTCAAATTGCCCTTAATCTCCCTTGAGGCTCCTATCCCTAAGAGTGAAGTATAGAACTCCATTGTCCGACGCGGAAGAATAGGCGCGTCCCGATTTGTGACCCAGCTCGAAGTGTTCGGGTCCCGAAGCCTCATCAGCTGCGGCTCATAACAGTCATGATGAACTAGTACCGGAATCATAAGAACTTGCCCCTTGATCCTGGGCCGCGCTGCAAGATCTCCTGGCTCTCTCAGTTGTTGCTCTAGGGTAAGCGATGCCGTAAGCCAAGCCCCAGCAGAGATACCTCCGATGACCAGTCTCTCGCTGTCGCCGCCGATCTCGCCAACGTGATCATGGACCCAGAAGAAGGCGTCTTCGGCGTCGTTCCATGCGACGGGGTATTTGTGCTCTGGTGTATGTCTGTAATTCACATTCACCACGACAACAAAGGTACTCTGTTCAGCAAGAGTCGCGACGATCTGAGCGCATGTGGCATCTTCTGAAGACAATGTACCGAAGACGAAGCCACCTCCGTGAAAATGAAGGTAGACAGGGAGAGGCTGATTTCTATCCACTCCGGTAGGTCGGTAGCTGCGTGCTTCGATGATGTTGCCGTCACGGGTTGGGATTGTATGGTCTTGCAGGTTAACTATCTGATGGAGACCTATCATTGTTATTACGCTTGGTGAGGGAAATCGATTGCATTTACTGAGTACCAAGCTTGTTCATAGCTTCTGCCGCATCCTGCTCGCGGCGTGCGTTGTTAACTGCTTTCAGCTCCTCGATTGGAAGACCGAGAGGGGGAGGAGGAAGGGTGGCCTCCAGGGCTAGCCACTCCTCACTAGGGCCGGTGTACTCTGAGAAGTCCATGCTGCTGTTCTTCCTAGTACATGAAGTTGAGATGTCCGATGTTTTCATGGTTGAAATAACGGATATTAGTATTATGTGTTCCGGGAACTCGGTTGATTCGGCACTGGAGTCACAATAGCCGAAGCCGGGGGATTGATAGCCGAGTGTAGCTATGGCTTTTTAGAGAGCTGCAGCTCTGCTTTCAAAAGCTCACTTAAAGCGGAACATCACATTCTTGTCCTCGTTGCATTGGTTTTATTAAGATGAAGTCAAGATCACATGTTAAAGAGTGCCCATATCATGGTCTTATTTCCAGCAATCTGGCAATAATATGATCTGATATCAGCCTTGCTTTGTGCAGAGGATGCAAGCGCTTAAGTGAGCTTCCGCTCCATGTCAAACAATTCGGAGAGCCGATCTAACATTCCTTATTTGGCATTTCTAAACTAGAATATCAGATATGAGGAGAAAAGGAAAGAAAGAAGTATAGAAGAATATATATAAATAATAAAGATAAATAAATAACTCTCTATTCCAAGATCTACTGCCTTTAGCTTAACCCCACCCGCATCACTCTCGTTCAATATTTTAAGAATTAGGACACATATGATTCGGATACAGCGCATCTTCATACTGTTAACTGTTACATATTTATTTTGCAATGCTCCTTCGGCTGTCAGGTTAACTAGACAAACGTCTCTGAGAAAAGTGCCGTGTAAGTCCGACATTTAACAGCCTCCTCTACTTGCGCTTCAATATATATTGTTCGAGCAATTGCATCTTCCTTAGTAAGATTATTATTCAGATAGGCTTCTTCTGTCTTATCCTTTGTATGGAAGTCTGTCCACGCCTTTTTATATATAACATCTTTGACCTCCTACTAATATTAGTACATATCTACCTATATAAAAGAAATTACTGAATCTGTGATAGGATCTATTTGTCAGGGTAGAAAACCTGTTGACTAGATAAGGAATCAGCTATACAATTCTGTAAATTCGCCTAAGGATGATAAAGATAATCTAACGTAAGCGGCAAGCGAGTCGGCCACGTAAGCGAGTTCGGCCACCCCATCGAAACTCACAACCGCCTCCAAAGCGACGTTATTCAAACAGCCATTACACCACCAAAAATATCTAAATTATCAAAATCTTCAGTAGAGTAAGAAGGCAGACTCTGCTTAACTGTTAAAATTATCCAGAAAAGTTAAATATTAAACTGCATATATTTTCAAAGTTCTATAATTAATACTTCAAGATTGTCTGAATAGACTTAAACTTTATAAAAATACTCGAGCCAACTCACATAAATTAACTTTTATATAGAAGGAATTACTTAAAAAATAGATTATATTATTAAATTAATATAATATATTACTAAAGTACTCTTAAGTTTATAAAATAGCTAATTTTTGACTTTAAAAATACAGTCAAGATACTACTACCTCTGTTAATCAAAAATAGGTCACTAACTTTATCACGCAGTATAATTCTCTAAAAAGTTAATATAGTTATTAAATCAATTATAAATAAGTAAAATGTAAAGAACCTGAAGCTATTCAGATCTAGTTTAATTATATATAAACTGCTATATTAATATACAGTATAACCGATGAAGATATCTACAATTTTAATAAAACTGGTTTTGCTATAAATATATTAAATACTACTAAAATAGTTATCTGATTAATATACTAAGAAAGACCCTTTTTTATATAACCAGAATATTATTAATAAATAACTTTAATTAAATATATTAATACTGCAGGATAGATACTACTAGTACATCTGTGTCAAACCCTAGGATTGCTTCCCTGTCCCTGTTAGCTTAGCTTCACTGGTATACGTACCGTCGAACTGGATCGAGGTGGTATCAGACTGATAGTCTATCTAAAAGTAACTGATCTTGGACAAAAGAAGAGAAGTAAGGCTGAATAGTACTGCACAGCTATCTATAAATAAATGCAGATGAGTGTTATATTATTAAACTTTTAATGGTAGATTACTTAAGATAATATAAGATTAAGCACAAAGAACAGAACTATCTAAGTATAGAAATAAATATTTTTATATATTTTATTTTCTATATATTATATTATATACTATTCTTGATAGTAGTTCTGATAGTAGTTGTATACCCGCATACCATATCTTAGCAATGGTAGATGATAGTTATTCATATAACATACAGCTGTTCCGGATATTGTAGAAATAATCTGAAATTCTTCTTAACAAAAGTTTCTGATTACTTAAATATTATTTTTATCAGTATTTTCTGTCTAATAAATCTATCTTATTAGTAGATTAATTAGCAGGGATCTATAATATTACTCCTCCTTCTTTGAGATTTCTTATTTTCAAGAAATATAAAAATATATATTTTTTTTATAGATTTGTTATAGCTCTCAGTTCTTGCTTTTATTTTCTTTATAATAATCCATCATGCCTCGCTGTACTAGAATCCAAGATTCAGAGAAAATTCACAATTATTATCACGAGTTCCAGATTCAGACTAATAAAATTAAAAAATAGAGTATTTTTATTAATAATTCTTGCTTTTATTATAAAAGTCGTGGCCTTGTCTGTATCATAGATTTAAAAAATTAGAATTATTTATTATATACGTGCTGTGGTTGAAAATATAGTCCTTATTTTCATTCCAAGCAAGAATAGTCCAGGCTTAATTATAATTATAATATTTTAGATACTTAAATTAATACTGCTGAGAGTTAAATCAAAGAGTTATTTATAAAATTAAAGAATCTTAAAACACGTCGCAAATTCTTGAATGAGCGTGGTCGGAAGATGCTGGAATATAATTCTAATTTAATAGATATAGTTAATAAAGAGAATTCTTTAAGCACTGAGGATCTCCAGAAGATTAAATATATAATAAATAAATAAGAAATTACTTAACTTACTACTATATTAAATAATTCTAGTCTGATTTAGTTGGTTAGTTCCTCTTTCTTCTGGATAAACTTTAATTTATCTGCTAGTAGTACTGTTTTATAAGCTGGTAGCAGCCTGTCAGGTTCTTGATAGATTTCTATATATTTTTTAAAGTATTATAATCTTTCTATTTTATTAAATAATATAATTTACTACTAATTTTTCTATAATCTAGAATTTTTTCAACTTCATATTCTTACTCAGTATTATTATTAATTTCTATATTTTCTGCGATTCTAGCGTTCTTTGGTGCGGATTCTAATAATAAGATATAAAATACTAAATAAATTTTATTTATTAATTTTAATAATCTTAACTTATAATTAACTGGTTCTTTCTTTTTCTCAATAATAAATAGTCCTAGTTTATAATAATTAAGTTTCCGGCTTAGTTATTTTATCTTAATATTTTAGTAGAGCAGGAATATTTTTTTCTCTTTTTTTAAATTAGATTTTTTTTTATATTAGTAATTATAGTAGATCTTATTTCATAGATTCATGAATTCGATGTTTCTGGATAACTGAGTGTATATATAATCTATGAATATAATAATATTTTTAATTATATCAGCAACTGATTACTTTCTTAATGGTGTTTCTAGGAATCTTAGATAGTAACTGTAATTAGTATAAAATAATAAGATTTTAATTATTAAGTAATTAGTATTGTTATATAAGAACTGTATTATAAGTAATAAATCTATCTAATTATCTTATTAATAATTAATATAGTATCTTAAGTATTACTTAATTATCTGGTTAATTCTTTCTATTTATTTATTTATTTATAGATAATAAGCTATTATCATTTATTCTTCAATTCTTATGAGGTCTGCGAGTGATCTCCAGAATTTTAAAATAAATAATTTATTTTTATCTGATATAATATATTTTAGTATCCCATAGTTTATAATAATATTTTCTAAGAATAATTCTGCTATCTATATTACTGTCATTATTATTTTACTTAGTACGAGATGGATGTATTTAGTAAAATAATTAGTAATAATTATAATAATATTATATTCTTTTAATTCAGATAATAGACTAATAAAGTTAATTATTATTTATTTCTATAGTTATTATAGTACTTTTTATACTTATATTTATTTATAAAGTTGATACCTCGCGGGCTTATTCCTGATACATATCTTATATTATTTAATATAATTATATACTTTTTATCTGAGGTTTGGAAGATAGTAGTTCCTAGTAATTACTTTTATAATTTTTTTAATTCTTAAGTATTCTTTAAATAATTTATTATAATATATAGCTATGATTTCTGCCCTCATACTAGTCAGTACAAAGATTAATCTATAAAAGTAAATTAATTTTTTTATTAATAATAATCTTCTTTAATAAACTTCTACTTATTTTCTGGAGTATCTTATTTTCTTTAATAATATTAGCTAATTATCTGGTCAGATTACTGCTAATCTCTAATATTATTATAAGATTAGCTTTATTATAACTAATTAATTTATTTTTATTTTATTTTAGAATAACTGATTTGATAATTTTTTCTTTTATTTTATAGTTTAATCTGTAATTTAGTATATCTGTATGTCCGTTTTCTATTTTCTTATAATATATGATACAGAAATTATATTATAATAGAATTTCTGTCCATCTTGCCTGCTTTCTGGTTAATTCTTTAATTATTATAAAATAGATTAAGTTCTTATAATTTATTTTTATAATAATAGTATATTTTATTTTTTTAAGATAGATCTTCTATTGCTTGAATACTACTATTATAACTAATAATTCTTTATTATAGATGTTATAATTGAGTTCTACCTGAATAATATTCTTAAGTAAAATATAATTGGTCTAGATTTTCTGTCATCTCCGGGCTGTGTTATATATATATTAATAGTATAATCTGATATATTAGTTTTAATAGTTATTTCTTTTTCTGGGTCGTGCTGCACCAGTACTGGTAATATAATAAGTCAATATTTAATATCTTTAAACACGCATTATTACAGTTTTTTTTATCTAAATTTCTGCGTCTTTTTTATAAGCTCGAACAGTGGTGTTATATAAATAATATATCTATCCATAAATTATTAATAATAGTTAATTAATCTAATAAATTATTGAAGTTCTTTCAGATTCTTAGATTAAAGCTAGTTTTTAATAGCTTATACTTTAATTTACTCTATATAAATTTTTTTTATAGATATTTAATATCCCAGGAACTCTATTTCCTGTATATAAAATTCATATTTCTTTAATTTATATTATAAGTAATATAGATATAATTTATATAATATAAATTTTATATGTCTTACATGCTCTTTGTCAAACCCTAGGATCGCTTCCCTGTCCCTGTTAGCTTAGCTTCACTGGTATACGTACCGTCGAACTGGATCGAGGTGGTATCAGGCTGATGATCTATCTAAGAACAACTGGTCTTGGACAAGAGAAGAGAAGTAAGGCCGAATAGTACCGTATAATTATTTGTAAGTAAGTGCGGACGAGTATTCTGTGGCTAAGCTTCCAAACATATAGTTACTTAAAGACAGTATTATTAAACACAAAGAACAGAACTAGCTAAATATATGAAAGAGTATTCTTATATATCCTATCCTCCGTATACCATATCATACCATTAGGTCTGTCGTATACCGCTATAGTAGTTGTAGACCATGATAGTATGCCGTATACCATGTGTTCGTTCATATACCATAGTCACATGGTGCGAGGCCGTTCCGGGCGTTGTATTAGTAATCCGCGATTGTATTAAATAACAGTTTGGTTTTGCCTGAGTACTGCTTTTATCAGTACTTTCTGTCTGGCGAGTCCGCCTTACTAGTAGATTAACTAGTAAAAGTCTGTAATATTACTTCTCCTTCTTCGAGATTTCTTGTTTTCAAAAAATATAAAAGATGTGTATCTTCCCGTGTGCATTAACCGGATCTTTCAGTTTCTTTCTTTCTTTCAGGATGGGTCATCATGCCTCTATATAATTATTACAAGGAGCGTTACTATCAAGCTGACTGGATTATCTGTAATAATATCTAAATTAAATTTCCTTATATCTGGTGTGATTCCCACGGTTTTCCTTGTTTCATAAATTCTAAAAACCGAAATTATGCGGCCTGCACTCGTCGTGGCCGTAAGTATGAAAAACATTTCTACAGTGATTCTGAGTGGGATAAACTTCAGCACAATGAAAAGAAAATAGCTCGAGAAATTAAAGAGACTGAAGAGCAGATTAAGCAGTTATTTATAAAAATAAAATACCTATAAAAACATCGGAAGTTCCTTAAGAATTGCGGTGGTCGGATGCTGGATCACAACTTAAATATACTGGATTTATTAAATGGTGAGGATTCTCTAAGCACCAAGAATCTTCAGAAGCTGGAGTATCTAGTTAATAAGTACAATACTGCTTAACTTACTGCTGTATTAGATAATTCTAGTCTGACTTAATTAGTTGGTTCCTCTTCCTTCTGGACAAACCTTGACTTATCTGTTAGTAATACTTTTCCATAAGCCGGTAACAGCCTGTTAAATTCTTGATAGATTTCCATGTGTTTTCTGAGGTATTATAGTCTTTCTATTTTATTAAATAATGTGATTTACTACTAATCTTCTTATAGTCCAGAATTCTTTTGACTTTATATTCTTGTTCGGTGTTATTGTTAATTTCTATACTTTCTGTGATTCTAACATTCTTTGGTGCGGGTTCTAATAATAAGATATAAAATATTAAATAAATTCTGTTTATTAATTTTAGTAATCTTAGCTTATAATTAATTAGTTTTTTCTTTTCTTTAATAATAAATGGTCCTAGTTTGTAGTGGTCGAGTTTCTAATTTAATTATTTTATCTTAATATTTCTATAGAGTAGAAATACTTTCTTTCCTTTTTTTAGATCAGGTTTCTTTCCATGTCAGTAGTCGTAGTAGATCTTGCTCCATAGGTTCATGAATTTGATATTCCGGGATAGCTGAACATGCATGTATCCTGTAAATATAATAATATCTTCAGTTATATTGGCAACTGGTTGCTTTCTCAATGGTGTTTCCAAGAATCTTGGATGGTAACCATATTTAGCATAAAATAGTAAGACTCCAATGGTTAAATAGTTAGTATTATTATATGAGAACTGTACTATAGGTAATAAATCTGTTTAATTATTCTGCTGGTAATTAATATAATATCTCAGATATTACTTGATTATCTGGTTAACTTTTTCTGTTTATCTGTTTGTCTGAGGGTGATAAGCCGTTGTTATTTATTTTTTAATTTTCATAAGATCTGTAAGTAATCTCCAGAATTTTAAAATAAACAGTTTATTTCTGTCTGATATAATATACTTTAGCATCCTGTGGTTTATAATAATATTTCTTAAGAATAGTTCTGCCATCTGTATTACTGTTATTGTCGTTTTGCTTGGTATAAGATGGATATATTTAGTGAGGCGATCAGTGATAACTGTAATAGTATTATATTTTTTTAATTCAGATAATAGTCTGACGAAGTCAATCATTATTTATTTCTATAGTTATTATAGTACTTTTTATATTTATATTTATCTATAAAATTAATGCCTCGCGGGCTTATCTTTAATATATATCTCGCATTATCTAATATAATCGCGTATCTTTTGCCTGAGGTTTAGAATATAGTAATTTTTAGTAATTATTTTTATAATTTTCTCGACTCCTAGGTGGCCCCTGAGTAATTTATTATGGTGTATAATCATGATTTCTGTTCTCATGTTGGTTGGCATAAAGATTAATCCGTGAAAATAGACTAATTCTTTCTTATTAATAGTAATCTTGTCTGGTGAGCCTTTGCTCATTTCCTGGAGTGTCTTGTCAGCCCTGGTAGCGTCAGCTAGTTATTTAGTCAAATTACTGCTGATTTCTAGTATTACTGTGAGATTAGCTTTATTATAGCTGATTAATTTATTCTTATTCTATTTTAGAATAGCTGGCTTGATAGCCTTTTCTTCTATTTCATAGTCTGGTCTGTAACTTAGCATGTCTGCGTGTCTATTTTCTGTTTCCTTGTAGTATATAATACAGAAATTATACTATAATAAAATCTTTACCTATCTTACCTGCTTTCTAGTTAATTCTTTAGTTATTATAAAGTAAGTTAAGTTCTTATAGTCTGTTTTTATAATAATAATATATTTTACTTCTTTAAGATAGACTTTCTATTACTTGAATATTACTACTATAGCTAATAATTCCTTGTTATAAATATCATAATTAAGTTCTGCCTGGACTAGCTTTCTTGAATAGAATATAATTGGTTTGGGTTTCCCGTCATCTCCTGGCTGCGTCATACGCATGCCAATGGTATAGTCCGATATATCAGTCTCGATAGTAATTTCCTTTTCTGGATCGTGCTGCACTAGCACTGGTGACATGGTAAGTTAGTATTTAATATCTTCAAATACGTGCTGCTGTGGTTCTTTTTATTTATACTCTTGCGTCTTTTTCATGAGCTCGAATAGCAGTGTCATGTAGATAGCATATCCGTCTATAAATTATTAATAGTAATTAACTAATCTGATAAATTGCTGGAACTCTTTCAGATTTTTGGACTGAAACTAGTTATATATAGCTTGTACTTTGGTTCGCTCGGTGTGGATTTCCTCTGTGAATATCTAGTGTCCCAGAAACTCTGTTTCCTGTACATGGAATTCGCATTTTTTCAGTTTATATTATAATTAATATAATCGTAGCTTATATAATATAAGTTTTATATGCCTGACATGTTCATCCTCGGCCCTCGAGAAAACCAAGATATTATTTAAATAAATAATTATAAACCTGTTAAGATGTTCCCCTAATACCTTATTAATAAATTATTAAAATGTCGCGGGTGCGTTGGTTAGCCTGAATAGTATAACTAAGTATTTAAAATATCTATATTTTATTTTAAATACAGTTTTCCATTCTTCTCCTTTCGTAATGTGTATGCAGTAATACGTGTCTATGATATTAAATTTAGTAAACTATTTTACCCCTTGTATCTTGTCCTGGATTTCCGAGATCAAGGGTAGCGGATGATAATCCTTAATTATAAAAATATTAAGTAGTTAATAGTTTATATATAGTTATAAGATTTTATCTTTCTTAGTTATAAATAGAACTCCATGTCTTATAGATAATTTAGATAGTCTGATATTATCTTTTATTAATTAGTTATTAATATAATCCTGTAGTATTTATAATTTTTTTTCTGATATCAGATATATCTTCTTGTATTCCAGTTTTTTTTCTTTCTGAAGAGAAATAGTGTGGTCATGCTTTTCATGCTAAGATAATTCGGATTATTCTGGCTGTCTGAACAGATCCTTGAATCTCTTATATTATAGCGGAACGTACAGGTCGTTCCTAGTCACAGCTCAGAGTTCTTATAAATATTCTGGTCCTGTGTTGTTATGCTCAGGTCTCCACTCGTCCTGGATCCCTTGACCTGTGTTGCTGGATCTAGGTCCTCGGACCTGTGTCTCATCTTCTGAGTCTGTGCTGTCGGTGCTGTATTCACAGTACTTGTTTATTGTTGTTAGTGCCTATCCTGATAATTCCTTAAGCTAATCTCTTTGTGATGGCTTAGTTGCTGCTATTACTTATATGATAATACTCGAGGTGCTGTTTTCCTCTGAGTTTCCTCCAGTATCTGGCGTGTTAGACTTCCGTAGTATTTTTAATCT
Source organism: Aspergillus welwitschiae (assembly GCF_003344945.1). Classification (NCBI taxonomy): domain Eukaryota; kingdom Fungi; phylum Ascomycota; class Eurotiomycetes; order Eurotiales; family Aspergillaceae; genus Aspergillus; species Aspergillus welwitschiae. The sequence continues at coordinate 11,750 of NW_020798750.1, read as the reverse complement.
TTCTATAGGTTGCTTAGTCCTTGCTTCAGCCTCGTGCTGCATAGCAGGCTATACAAATCCAGATCCTATATCTGGTCCTTGTTATTGCTATCTTGAATAATTATAATTCATGAATTGGAGACTGTCAGTCCTCCAATCAATCTGTAGATTATGATTTCTGAGCCATGGAATTTTTAATATAATATTATACCGTCCTAGTGGTGTCACGTCGAAATCTATATATTCGAAATAATCTGTTACAGCCATAGATACAGTTCCTGACTTGACTATTAATATGAGAGTTTCCAGGTTCTTTCTATTCAGTTCTGTGATTGGTTCTGGCTTCGCCTTTTGTTTTCCGAGTATCCCAAGTTGCTGCATAAATTATAGATACATATAATTTCCAGTTGTACCAGAATTTACTAGTATTTAAGCTGTTTAATCTAGTACAGTTACCTGGATCTTTATATATCTCCCTAATTCAGTGGCTGCTAATTACTATTCTAACCAATTGAATTTATTCTACTTAGATAATTTTCTTGGAAATCTTGATTCTTTGATCTTTGCAGTGTAATATATTATACACTGGTCATCGTAACACGCTAGCCAATACATGAACTCGTGATATGGGTGTCGTTGGTACCCTATATACAAACAGTTTAGATTATAACATGGATAATACTCCTGTTTAATCTTGACTATATTTAGTACTTCGGGTCTGTATCCTGCGATGTACTTTTAATTATAATGCGCGGTGCACATGTTAGTGTAGCACATAATCTAAGAAAGTTCGTCGTATTTCTTATATCCAGGATTTCCTTTAAAGTATATACACATGTATTCTAGATTATTATACTATAGATATACTCCGAATACTTCCTTCTTTTAGCTGACCGCGTGTAGTTACTGATAGTAATTCTTATTATTATATCTGCAGTAATCATATATTCTTGGATAAGTAGAATATCTTGTTAGATATTCCTTCTACATCTTACTCCATGTCTCCTAATATCTGAGATTCCAATGTAGATAGTATTACATGAGTTTCTTCAGTTCAATACAGAATCATGCCGGGTTTGTTTGGTATTTCATGATAACTTTGTCTAATTAATATATTATATTATCTTCGTCTGGTTCTTGGTTTTTCTTGTTGCTGTCTCATTGCGTCAGACAGTTTTTGCTATTTCCTAATAGAATTTTTTCCAAGATATTTAATATATTAATAAATTTCTTCTCGCTGGGTTCGAGACTTTTCATCTGCGTGCTGTACTCTTCATTCAGAAAATTAAACTTATTCTAAATTATACCGGGGTATTTATTTTCTAGAGCTGGCTTATCGCTGTTGACCTCTGCTAGCTAATTAAATAATTCATAGGGTTGGTGGGTCTTATTCTAGGCCTCTTATTACTTTGGTAATATTATTAGCTTATTTATTATAGCCTGTCGCCTTAACTAATCTTGGTATATCCTGCTAACCAGTATTAGTAATTATTCTTGTTATATGGCTCGCAGCTCCTTGCTACCTTGTAACAGTGCTGTAGATTTTATCCAGATTTCTGCTAGTCTGATACTGGTATCATAAGCTTTTTTAGCCTCTTTGCTTGGTCCTGACTGACCTTTATCTGTTGCTTTTAGCTGTTTCTGAGACTGTTACCGCTGTTATTTATAGTCTTTTAACTGGTAATCTGCCTTGCTGTAGTTAAAGCATAAACAGTCTTTCTTATATCTTTCGAGTTTCTTCTTGGATACTCCGTTTTACCGAGTCTGATGCTGCGTTGTATCCAGCTCTATTAGTTTTGGTCTGTAGAGATCTTTATATTCCAAACTTCTAGACTGTGCTGGTTATTTATTATTAGCTCGGTAGCTCTATTGGCTGTTTTATTAAAATATAGATTTACTAGTCTATCAGTCTTTCTTCTGTTTTATATTATACTTGTATAATTTATTGTTGATCTTGACTATTACTGTAATTATTTATTATAATATCTCTGGCTGCTTTTACTAGATAAGTTTTTTTTAGATCTCTATCTTAAGTTCTTTCTTAAATTATGTAATATAAGCGTCCTCGTTCCAGTCCAGGTGACTGATAACTTACAAGAACTTGGAGGTATACTTAAATACTGATCCAGTCTATTTAAGCTGCTATAACTTTCATTCAGCATTGCGTGCCGCGTTGATATCTCCGAATATTTGTTCAAGATATTCCTTGAATCTGGTATAGCTAGCAAAGATTCTCTTAATATTATTATCCTGTTCTCCCACCGGTTTCTTCTGGTAATCGCGGATGTATGGTTTGAACCAATTGAATACTATTCCGGTTAGGTAGATGAATGCAAAGAAGATCTTATTAATCTCATTTCTGAGCTTTTCTTTATTTATATTAAGATATAAGTCTAATTAAGTTAAGAAAGCCCTAAGCCTTGATCAGTTACTATTAAATAGTTCCGGTAACTGGACTTTAATAAATTTGACTGCTAAGTAACCTTCGAGTAACTGGTTTTATTACTTCAAGGCGGTGATACTTTCTTATAACTGATTAACCATGTCTATTAATTCTTATGCTACTAGTATATATAGTTACTCTCTCTCTTGGGCACTGGAGCCCTGCTGCGGAGTACGTGGCGAGTTTGAAGTAATTAATATAATAGATAGTTATAACAGTGAATACTTGTATTAACTGGTATTTAATATATTAAACCTTAGGATTGCTTTCCTGTCCCAGTTAGCTTAGCCCCGTTGGTATTCATACCATCGAACTACATCAAGATGGTATCAACTGATGACTATCCAAGAAACAACTAGTTCGTGGATAAGAGAAAAGAAGTAAGACCGAATAGTACCACGCAGTTATTTATAAATAAATATAGATAAGTATTCTATAGCTAAGCTTCCAAACGTATAGTTACTTAAAGATAGTAGAATTAAGTACGAAGAATAGAATTAATTAAATATATAAGTAAGTATCCTTATATATCCTATTCTCTGTATACTATATCATATACCATCGGGTCTGCCGTATACCAGTATAGTAGTTATAGACCATGATGGTATGCTGTATACCATGTATTCGTTCATATACCGTAATCACGTGGTGCGAGGCCGTTCCGGGCGTCGTATTGGCAATCCGCGATTGTACTAAATAACAGTTTGGTTTTGCCCGAGCGCTGTCCTTATCGGCGCTTTCTGCCTGGCGAGTCCGCCTTACTAGTAGGTTAACTAGCAGGGGTCCGTAACAAGAATTCTGGGTACTGAGAGTATCTCTATAAATATAATCCCCAGTTTTTATTTTATAATTCTTAATATCTTAGATCCTAATATGGGCAGTGCTGCATAATCTCTTTAAATTCTGGATAGAATTACACTGGATTCTCCTTGAATTCTTTTATAATACAGTTTAATCAATAAGAGATGTTTCTTTCGTCATCCTCTTAGTTTTCCTTATTTTTATTCCGGCATGTCGGGCATGATTTACTGGTTTCTGATAGAGATTTTTCTGGAATATCGGGTATTTTACTAAGTCTTTTCTTATTAGATTCAAGACCTTCTAATTAAGTACTGTATTTTTTATTCAAAGAATTAAACTCATTTTAAATTATATCAGGGTATTTATTCTCTAGAACTGGCTCATTGCTGTTACTGACTTCTGCGGGCTAATTAAATAGTTCGGATAGTCAGTAATTTTCTCGTGATTCTGATAGTACTGTTAGTTTATTTATGGTAGCCTGTTACCTTACCCGGTTCTGGTATATTCTGCTTACTAGTATTAGTAATTATTCTTGTTGCGTGGTACGTAGCTTCTTACTACCTGGTATCTGTATCACGGTTTCCGTCCATATTCCTGGTAAACAGGCAGTAATATTATAGACTTCTCTAACCTGGTTTTTAATGGCTCTCAGCTGTTTCTAGGACTGTTATTATTTTTATTTACAGTTCTTTAATTGATAACCTGCTTTGCTGCAGTTAAAGTATAAGTAGTTTTTTTTATACTTTTCAAGTTTCTTCTTGGAGACTCTGTTCTATTAAGTCTGATACTGCGTTGCATCCAGCTTTATTGGTTTTGGTCTGTAAGAATCTTTGTATTCTAAATTTCTAGACTATACTAGCTGTCTATCATTAGCTCGATATTCCTGTTAGTTATTTTATTAAGATATAGACTTACTGGTCCACCGGTCTTTTTTCTGTTTCATGTTATATTTATATAACTTGTTATCAATCTTAACTGCTATTATAATTATTTATTATAATATTCCTGGCTGCTCTTGCTAGATAAGTTTCTCTTGAATCTTTATCTTGAGTTCTTTCTTGAATCATGTGATATAGGCGTCCTCGTTCCAGTCCAGATAATTGATGATTTGCAAGAACTCGGAGATGTACTTAGATACTGATTTAATTTACTTAAGTTGCCATAGCTTTTGTTCAGCGTTGCGTGCTGCGTTGATATCTCTGAATATTTATTCGAGACGTTTCTTGAATCTGATATAATTAGTAAAAATTTTCTTAGTATTATTATTCTGTTTTCCTACCGGTTTTTCCTGGTAGTCGCGAATATATGGTTTGAATCAATTAAACGCCGTTCTAATTAGATAGGTGGACGTGAAGAAGATCTTATTAATCTTATTTCTAAGTTTTTTCTTATTTATATTAAGATACAAGTTTAATTAGGTCAAGAAAACTTTAAATCTTGATCAGTTATTATTAAATAGTTCCGGTAATTAGATCTTGATAGATTTGACTGCCAAGTAATCTTTAAGCAGCTGGTTTTGTTGTTCCAAGGCGGTAATACTTTCTTATAACTGATTAATTATATCTATTAATTTCTGTACTGTTAGTATATGTGGTTAATCTCTTTCTTGGGCACTGGAGCCCTGCTGCGGAGTACATAATGAGCTTAAGTTATTTGATATAATAAATAGTTATACAGCAAACACTCGTACTGACTGGTACTTAATATATTAAATTCTAGGATTACTTTTCTGTTTCTGTTAGCTTAGCTTCACTGGTATACATACCATCGAACTGGATCGAGGTGGTATCAGGCTGATAATCTATTTAAAAATAACTAGTCTTAGATAAGAAAAGAGAAGTAAGACTGAATAGTATTATATAATTATTTATAAGTAAATACAGACGAGTATTCTGTGGCTAAGTTTCCAAATATATAGTTACTTAAAGACAGTATTATTAAGTATGAAGAATAGAACTAGTTAAGTATATGAAAGAGTATTCTTATATATCCTATTCTCTGTATACTATATTATATACCATTAGGTCTGTCATATACCGCTATGGTAGTTATAGACCAGGATGGTATACCGTATACTATATATCTATGTGTATACCGTGGTCACGTGATGCGTGGCCGTTCTGGGCGTCGTAGGGGTAATCAGGAATTCTACTAAATAACAGTTTAGCTCTGCCCGAACGCTGCCCTTATCGGCGCTTTCTGCCTGGCGAGTCCGCCTTGCTAGTGAGTTAACTAGCAGGGGTCCGTAACACTCTTCCTCAGTTTTCGAGAAGATTAGGATATTATCTAAATAAATAATTATAAATCTATTAAAATATTCTTCTAATATCTTATTAATATATTACTGAAATAATACAGGTGCGTTGGTTAGCCTAAATAATATAATTAAATATTTAAAATATTTATATTTTATTTTAAATACAGTTTTCCATTCTTTATCTTTTATAATATATATATAATAATATATATCTATAATATTAAGTTTAGTAAACTACTTCGCTTCTTATATCTTATCTTAGATTTCTGAGATTAAAAGTAAAGAGTATCAGTTTTTAATTATAATTATATTAAATAATTAGTAATTTATATATAGCTGTAAACTATTATTCTTTTTTAGTATAAATAGAACTCTATATTCTACAGGTAACTTTAACAGTCTGATATTATTTTTAATTAATTAATTATTAATATATTCTTATAGCGCCTGTAATTTCTTTTCAGATATCAGATAAATTTTTTTGTATACCAGTAATTTTTCTTTTTTAATAGAAATAGTATAATTATGCTTTCTGTGCTGAGATAATTCAGATTATTCCAGCTGTTTAAATAGATTCTTAAATCTTTTATATTATAGTAGAATATATAGGTTACTTCTAGTTACAGCTAGAAGTTTTTATAAATTCTTTAATTTTATATTAATATGCTCAGGTTTCTGTCTGTTTTAAATTTCTTAATCTATATTATTAAATTTATATTTCTATATATGAGTTTCTTATTATCTTATATTATTAGTTTTAAATTCTTATTCTTAGCTCTCTGGTTCTATAGTCTGGTATATATAAGTCTAATCTCTGTTAATACTACTTAGATATAATTTATAATATTCTTATAATATATTTAGTATTTATTCCAGTAGATATACTAGCTTATTAATCTACAATGGTTTTATTACTGCTAATATTTATTTTATAATCTCAGAGATATTATTTTCTTCTAAGTTTTCTATAGTATCTAGTATATTAGGTTTCTGTGGTATTTTTAATCTTTTTATAGATTACTTAGTTCTTATTTTAATCTTATACTATACAGTAGATTATACAGATTCAGATTCTATATCTAGTTCTTAATAGTATTATTTTAAATAATTATAATTTATAAATTAGAGACTCTCAGTCTTCTAATTAATTTATAAATTATGATTTCTGAGCCATGGAATTCTTAATATAATATTATACTATTTTAATAATATTATATTAAAATCTATATATTCAAAGTAATCTATTATAGTTATAGATACAGTTCCTGATTTAACTATTAATATAAGAATTTCCAGATTCTTTTTATTTAATCTTATAATCAGTTCTGGTTTTTCTTTCTATCTTCCGAGTATTCCAAGTTACTGTATAAATTATAAAATAAAGCAACACTTCGGTGAAAGAGCTACCTCTTTTGTGGTTGTTGCAATGCCGCTTTTACGGTCCTTCGACACCGACGCTCTAACTCTATTTCGATTGTTACCTTGGAATTATCCTCATGGCGGCCCACCCCGGTTCCCCACCGTGCGGGTGGACGGGAGCCCTCAGTCGACAAAGTAACGTGGAGCCTACCAGCGTTCTCTAGCTGGGGCAACCATTCATCGTGGACTTCATGTCGGCCATTCCACCCTCTGCTGAAATCCGCAGAACCCATATGAATCTTCCTCAGCAATACAGCACCCCACACGACGATTCTTCAGGGGGTGGCAAAACCTACTGTATTGGCCTGGCCGGCCAGGCATTATGTTCCTGCTTGTTATGAAGACATATAAAGGGCCAAAAGCTCTCTCCAGCCTTCTTCGGACAGAGAAAAATTCAGTCAACCAGGCGATGAGACATCCACTCCAGGCTCCCTTCCTCCCATTTCGTGATGCACATGCCCTTGGCTTTCACTTGAGAAATTCCCTATTGGCACCTGCTTGACATCCAACTACCCTGCTCCTTCCTCGCGCATCCTTCTCTATCTCTCCTCCCCTACCATTTCCTACCCTACCCTTCCCTATCTTTCACTTGCTTGCCTGCCGTTCCAAATCTCCCCTGGCGTTTTAATTATACAGAGGAGGCAGATGGACATCTCTACGATGACTCAGTTCCAAGAGCAACTGCACCGCCACCAATATAGCGATGGTGATAACAGGAGATACGACATTTCTGAAAAGCACCAGGAAATCGGAATAGATAGACCGGCCTATGAAGGTGCGGATAACGACGATAGCAGAAGTGATTCGCCAGAACATGAGCTTGTTATCAACCTGGGCCGAAGTACTCAACGTGACTGGCTGCAAGAGGAGAGAGACCTAGACGACTCCATTATCCAAGGGCGGCAATATGACGATGACACGATTCGCCTCCAGAAGAGAGTGTGGAACCTCTGGTGCCGGTAGGAACATACTGATGCGCATTATCGACGTAAGGCTCTAAGTGGGTTACAGATTCTGCGCGGAAACTAGGCGTGATGCACTGGAATTGCTAAGAGCTGATCCACCAAGCTTAAAAACACTATATACCTTCTTTGACTACACAGTTACCACTCGTCGTCGGTATATCAAGGCGGCATCAACCTTGCAGACGTACTGGAACATTTGGACGCAACTCAGAAGAGAGAAGACGGGTCTGACAATTCCCTCGCAGGTCAAAAATGGAATGGTTGGGGTATGAGGTCCCATATCCATGCTTCACGCACCTTACTGAGGGCTGACTACATAGGTCCGAGATCAACTAACGAAGAAGCATAAACTTCGGACAGAATCAAAAGAAAAGCCCATACTGCGATCCGAAGATGTTTTCGAATTACTGAAGGTGCTGTGGACAACCGGAACCGAACCATGGGACCCAGTACAGCTTGCTCTGATTATTCTTCTGGCCGGAATAACTGGACAACGACCCGGGGCACTAGTGTCTTTAAAGCATGCCGACGTAGCGATTACCTTATTTCCTACCGGCCGAGACAGACCTCACATGGTTCTGGAAGTAAAACCGCGCAACACTAAAGGATATAGGGGTAAAAAGAAGCCATGGTATGTTCCTAATTGCTGTACAAAGTGCTCAAACATCCAGTTTAACAGATACAGCCTGGAAATAGGTATTCCTGAAGTCCCAAGTGAGCCTTGTTTGCTGTTCTGTCCCAAGACATTGTTTCTCGGGCTATTGATGCGCAAGTCTGCCTTTCGACATCTCCATATCAGTTCTGACAGGCAGTTGTATGCGTTACAAGTGTCTGAATGTGCTGGTTCGCTCACCCTTCGCCCGGCTGACCCTGATGCATATCTTTTCGATATCTCCGCCAGGACCCTAAACAGTTGGCTCAGGAGACTCGGCGAAATTACCGGGTTCAACCTCCCTATCACTCCCTACTGGCTGCGGCGGGGCGCAGGGGAAGCGGCCAATAGCAGCTGTAAGTGTTTGAGATACTGTTCATGGAAGAGGCATGACTAACTTTTCATCAGGCGAAATTAGTGAGGCTCAACAGAACCTTCTACTGCAACATGCATCTGGATCGGTATATCAGAAGAATTACCGACCTGACTATCTACCGGTAGACTTTAATGCCGCCTGGAGACAACTCAAGCCACAGGTCATGATCATTCGAATGGCCAGTGGCCAAAGTCGATCGATAGACCGGCGACGGCCCATTGACCTTAGCAGAGCGGAGGAAATCGAAGCTAGAGCCAATCTCTTAGTAAGACGTCGCTTGAAACGCTGGCTCAAATACAAGCAGAAAATTCAGCGGAAGCACGGAACACTTGCAAGCGCTGCAGGAACACCCCTGTATGCTGAAGCAATGAAACAAAGAACGAGGTATTATACCGCACTTCAGGCATCTCGTCGCGAGATGAAGGAGAAAATGCGGTCCCGGTTTAACGAGGAGCAACCGGTTCAGGATGTAATTCGGCAAGTTCATGGCCTTCCGTTGGAAACATACAACGTGTGTGACGATGTTGCCCTCTCCCAGGAGAGACAGAAAGCGATTGTTATTCTTTTCCGTTTCGCGCCAACTTCGGAACAAGACGAAACAAACTGTAGAATTGCAGCTGTGGATGCAGTGTCACAGATTGGTCCTAGCCTTACGTCACGTCTGAGGGCTATCCATTCGAGTGAGGGGCTTCCAGGGTGGACTGCAGCAGGCCTAGGTAACAAGTGTGTTACCATACGACCACTGGAGTGTCTTCTTTGCTCAATATACGGCGTGCGAGAAAAGCCGTTCAAATCCGACTTCAGCTTTAAACGCCACATTAGGCGAGTACACTACGCGTGTACTCGATGCCCCGACCCTGCTTGCCATGAACCATTAAATGAATGGTGGGAAATTGCAAATCATATGCGATTTTATCACATGTCTCCCTGAACTTCGTCGTGGACAACTTTATGATACATGGATTGAACCTTTCTAGTACAGCGAGAAGAGTTTGCTGTGTTCATGTCTACCAACAATGATGGCTTTGTTATGTAACAACCACATTATGAGCAACCATCAAGTGTCTCGAATCGTGCACAGAGATATCTTCAATATATTTATATTACTATTTACTATGGTAGAGTTGGTAATGTTAAATCTCGATTATACCTTGGACTACTCTGCTTCAGCAATATGCAGCCAAGTACACCCGGGGCTGTCCTAATATACCCTATGATTGTGAATCAAGGTAATCAGCAGCCTTGAATCATTATCAGTGTCTACAGTGATTTTATTATAGTAGTGGGTTCCTGCATTATTCCTGAACCCGGGTGCCACCACTCATGCTCTTCAGGTCTTCTTTTTCAGCAACAGTGGGAAACCTCCGACGTCGATAGACGCTAAACTGGCACTTGATAACGATCATTCGACCTTGTAATGTATTGTACCAGAAAGCTCTATCATAATACCCACATTGGCCTGCAATAAGGGTCTCGGGTAGTTGTTCATCTCTACTTCGTAAAGTACTTCTATCGCAGGAACATTGACAGGGGATATTCTAGCCATGAGTGTGGAAGGTTCAATATATCATATCCTTCATAGGAGGTATAGTCGCTTATTTGAACAAAGTCCAGTCTCCTAGGTGAAAACACAGTTATCATGCCTTATCCAGAGTGATGCGGCATGAAAGCTTTAGAAATATATAAAGCTATTAGAATTGATCGAATGAGACCTGACTGGGTCTCCCCATAAGTAGGAAAGTGTGGGATAAAAATAATCCAATTGGGCCCTGAGTGAAATTAGCTCGAAGAATTATTTAAGATATCTGTGTCGTCTATGATGGTTCTCTGTTGGTTGTGGCAGTGGTTTGTCCGGGTTTTGCCGGTCGAACTACTATGGTTTCCTTAAGTTTTTCCTCAAACGAGGCAGGAAAGGCTAAGAAATGAGCCGGCAGAGCTTACTGAAGGCGGACGGACGATGGAGGTGGTTGGGTCCGGAATTCACTGGCACCAGAGGAACTGACATCTAAAAATTCGTGTGATATCATGTTATTGGCATTATTGCTACAAATCGCAATCTCTACCGGTAGAAGGTAATTGCGATATGCAAAGATCTTAGTAGTCACTTGACATCAGTGCCGACAAGCTAAGACACTTCTGAACTGATTTATCTAGCTATGATACTAAAGTATAGCTTGAAGACATCAAAGCTCATGATCATCAACTATTATTACGGTGTTTGATTAAATTGTGCCACGTTCCGTCACGGACAGTTATGAGTGGAGATTGCATATGAGAGACTTACACGCAGGCATGGACGGCCTATTCGGTATGTTACGAGGCATATAGACATGCCTTGAAAAGGCTGGTCGAAGAATCTGAGTTTTTATTGGGAATTTGGCATTCGGCTCAAGATATAGCTTTATACGGCCAGCCTGGATTGTGACATACTGCTTCCCCTAGGATGCTCCTTCTCAGCCCAGGCCCCACGGTTCCACTTCCCCAGCTTGTTGACATCCTGACAAAGCATGATACTTTAGTTATATGAAAAGTGTCCGCTTCGATAAGGGCTCAGCAGCTCTTATAAATATGATATAAAACACAAATTAAAAGCAATACATCTACAAGGGATATTATCTTTATTACCGGGAACTTTAATGGAGTATGCATACAGGATGCACGAATCTACAAACACAAGTCATGCTTATCTTTAGCCTTCTAATTATTATATTTGACAGTTATGCGGTCCACCCCCCTGGTAGGATTACCTGATATAATTAAATTAGGGTTAGGGTTTTAGGGTTTAGGGTTTTATTAGGGTTTTAGGGTTTTAGGGTTTTAGGGTTTTAGGGTTTTAGGGTTTTAGGGTTTTAGGGTTT